>NC_048300.1:116785360-116973725 GCF_013100865.1 Trachemys scripta elegans
TGGGTAAGAACCTCACTTCTTCAGATGCAAGTAATGGAAATCTCCAGAGGCAGGTATAAATCAGTGTGGAGATAACGAGGTTAGTTCAATCAGGGAGGGTGAGGTGCTCTGCTAGCAGTTGAGGTGTGAACACCAAGGGAGGAGAAACTGCTTCTGTAGTTGGATAGCCATTCACAGTCTTTGTTTAATCCTGATCTGATGGTGTCAAATTTGCAAATGAACTGGAGCTCAGCAGTTTCTCTTTGGAGTCTGGTCCTGAAGTTTTTTTCTGATACTTGACACCACTCTTCCAATGTTTGTGTCACCTACAAACTTTATCAGTGATGATTTTATGCTTTCTTTCAGGTCATTGATAAAGATGTTAAATAGCGTAGAGTCAAGTACCGTTCCTTGTGGGACTCCACTAGAACTAGCTCATTGACAATTGCCATTTTTACAGTACATTCTGAGACCTAGCAGTCAATTTTACATTCATTTAATTTGTGCTCATTTTATATCTTTCTAGGTTTTTCATCAAAATGTCCTGCTACTGCAAGTCAAACACCTTACAGAAGTCTAGGTATATTACAGCAACACTATTACCTTTATCAACCAAACTTATAATCTCATTAAAAATGTTAGGATCTATTTGCCATTCCATGTTAATTTGCATTAATCACATTACTTTCCATTACTTCATTATTAATCAAGTCCCTTATCAGTCGCTCCACTATCTTGCCTGGGATAGGTTTCAGGCTGACAGGCCTATAATTACCTGGGCTATCCCTTTTACCTTTTTTAAAAATAGCACAATATTAGCTTTCTTCCAGTCTCCTGGAACTTCCTCAGTGCTCCAAGACTTACTGAAAATTAACATTAATAGTCCAGTAAGTTCCTCAGTTTGCGCTTTTAAAACTCTTGGATGCAAGTTATCTGGACTTGCTGATTTAAAAAGGTCTAAATTTAATAGCTTCTGTTTTCCCTCCTCCAGAGATTCTGGTAGAATGGAAAATGTGTTATCAGATGATGAGACTATATCATGTTTTCCCCCAAATACAGAACAGAAATATTTACTTAACACTTCTGTCTTTTCTGCGTTATTATTGATAATTCTACCGTTTCCATCTAGTAATGGATCAATACCATTGTCAGGATTCCTTTTGTTCCTAATACATTTTAAAAACTCCTTATGGTCCTTTACTCAACTGGCCATAGCTTTCTCCTTTTGTCCCTTGGCTTCCCTTATTGATTTTCTATAATTCCTAACTTCTGACATAGACCTTACTGTTATCTTCCCCTTTATTCTATTTGTTTTATTTATTTACAGATGCCTTCACTTACCCTCTAAACCAGGTTCGTTTTTTAACCATCACAGCCTTCTTTTTCCTGTGCCTTTTTGGGCCTCTATAAGATGTTCTTAAATGATTCTGAACTATCATTCACATTTTTCTGGTTAAGTTCTGCCTCCCAGCTGTTTTGGCTCATAATTGTTTTCAGCTTCATGTAACTGGCCCTATTAAAGCACCAAGTGTATATATTACTGGTCTGGACTTTATTTTGCTTGAACATTATAAATATGAGTGAGTCATTATCACTTGCACCTAAGCTACCATTAATTTAGTTCTGTGATCAGTTCCTCTTTATTAGGGCAAAGTCTAATATAGACTTCTCCTGTATTGGTTGCCACACTTTTTGAGTTAGGAAATTGTCATCTATTATGTTTAGAAATTCCAAGCATGTTTTAGTACTGGCAGCATGAGACCTCAAGCATATGTCTCTCAGATTGAAGCACCACCATAATTATTCAGTTTTTTCCCCCTACACATTACTGATAGGTGTGAAAGGAAGTGGTCAGACTGCTGCATAGAGTGATTTGCTGGTCTGTAGCAAATGCCAACCAGTACCCCATCTTGTGCTTTATCTGTTAGAACATTAATCCCTAAGCATTCAAGATCATTTTCTTCTGAGTTATCCATGACTAGGAAACTGGTAATGCCAGAGTGCCACTACCCCACCCCTTTTGACCCCTTAATTTTTCCTAAAAAGTTTATAACAATTGATTCTAACATTTCGGTTGTGCAAATCATCCCACCAGGTTTCAGTAGTGCCAACTAGATTGAATTTATGCTCATAAATGAGCAATTCCAATTCCTCCTGTTCATTACCCATGCTCCTAGCATTGGCAATTAAAAAATTTCTTCACTTTGTGTCCTTTGGTTCCTTGATTAATTTTGTTTTCAACGTCTTGATTTTGGGCTAAGTGCTCATGTCTTCCCTCTTTTTACCTCCCATTTCGTTATTAGTTTTAGCCCCTTCTCACTACTCTAGCCTGCTTATTCCAAGGAGATTCGTCCCCCTTCTACTGCAGTTGAGGCTATCCAAACTATACAGATCCCTCTCCCCATGAAAGGTAGATCAATGTTTCACAAAACCAAAGCCCTCCAGCCTACACAATTTACCTAGCCAGTGATTCACTTTCAGAATCTTTTGCCTTCTGTCTTCCTTTGCTCCTGGGACAGGAAGGATCTCGGAAAAGATGGCTTGGATATTTTTCTTCTTCAACATGTTTCTAAATTCCCTGAAGTCATCTACTATCTGTGAGATATCTGGCGATGCAGTGTCATTTGTGCTACTATTAACCAATAGATCCTTGCCTGTTGACTTCAGAAGCCTATCCAATCTTAGAGTGACATCTCACGTCTTTATTCCAAGAAGGCAGCACACTGTCCTGTTATCTGCCTATCCCTTGCAGAATGTTTTCTCGATTCTTCTGAGTATTGAATCTCAAATAAATATTATCTGCATACTTTGGAGGTAAGCTTTAACAGGTTGCACTGAGCTGCCATCCACACATGTGTCCCCTACCTCACTTCAATGCTTTCGACCTGCTGGATCTTGAGAGGTATCGTCTATAATTTCCATTTGAGGACCTCAATTCTGTCCCTAGAAGCTTTATCCATCTGCTGGATATGGATGCCAAGGTTAGGATATGGATGCCAATAGGGTTACTATTGGCCTCCTGTCACAAAGTCCACAAAGTGCATAGTTATCACTTCTGGGGCGGGGGGT
Organism: Trachemys scripta elegans; assembly: GCF_013100865.1. Taxonomy (NCBI): domain Eukaryota; kingdom Metazoa; phylum Chordata; order Testudines; family Emydidae; genus Trachemys; species Trachemys scripta. Next base: position 116,788,409 of record NC_048300.1, read on the forward strand.
GGGGAACAGAGTCTTTCCAGGAACAAATTGTCCCAGGCAGTCCACTGTCCTCTGCTTGGTATGTGCCACATCCCCAGTGACTGGTAAGGAAACCTGAGCCTGTCTTTTACTCCAGGTTCCAGCTCAGGAACCCTCTAATCAGCAGCCAGGGTCTGCACTCCTATTCCATGCTGCTTTTCCCCTGAGCCTTCTCCTACCTTCCCAGCTTCCCCCTCCCAACTCCATCCTCCCAGAGAGTAACTGTGGGCTGCCCTATATAGTCCTACTACACCTCACTTCTCCCACAGAGTGACTGCAACTTACTTCCCTGCAGCATCTTCTGCTGACAGCATTCTGGCTTATATAGGCCCCTCCAGCTGACCCTACTTCCAATCAATTCCCTGCTCCCTAGCTTCTCCTCCAAGTGGAGCCTGTGGAGTTAATTGGCCCACCTGGCCATCTTAACCCCTTCCAGTCCTGTGTAGGGTGCACACCCCATCACAGCTCCCTTGATTGGTAAATATGTGTTAAAAAGACATGGAGGATGGGTAGAGATAGGGTCCAAACCAAAACCTTGGCTCTGAACTTTTAACTCTGGCCTGGGAGCTGTATAATTTCTGAAGAAAGTGCTCCTCATGGAGCATGAGTATGTACGTAGGTTTAGTTTTTCAGCACACACAAGGGAGGATAGGGCCTAAATGACCAGTCACTTTCAGTTTAACACTCAGGTATAAGCAACCTAAATGCACCTAGAGGGTAAAATTCTGCATACATTTGGACTAGCGCAATCCCATGAAATCAGTGTGGTGAACTCTTATACTTAATCTTATACTCAGGGCCGGCTCTAGCGTTTTTGCTGCCCTAAGCAGCAAAAAAAAAAAAAGTCACGATTGGCGGCAGCTCTGCCGCCGCTTCATTCTACAGCGGCAATTCGGCGGCAGGTCCTTCGCTCCGAGAGGGAGTGATGGCCCCGCCACCGAATTGCCGCTGAACTGCTGGACGTGCCGCCCCCCTCTTCATTGGCCGCTCCAGGTACCTGCTTGCTACGCTGGTGCCTGGAGCCGGCCCTGCTTATACTTAAGATTTTTCTTAATGTATTAAAAATGTCTTTAGGAGTTTGTGCTTTCTGAATAATCTAACTAATGCAAATCCCATTTCACCCTACCCACCCACAAAATGGCCTGATCCCACAAGGTACTGAATGCCTCCTGCGAGATACTATGACTGCCCTTCTGTGGGAGTTGCAGGTGTTCAGGCCCTTCTCAGATTTGGACAAATTGAAGAACAAGGCTGGCTTAAGTCAGTGGGATGGTTTGTCTTTCTGCAGCTCCTTCTTTTGAAGTGGGACTTTGATACCATATAGCCTGCAACTTTCCTATGCACTGAAATACTTGCATGTATTGCTTTTGCTGCAGGCTGAGCATGCAGATCGAAAGACAGTCTGTTATGATATTATACTTCTGCATATGTGAGACTACTTATAATTTCGGTTGTGGTGGATAATGGAAATACTTATGTAAAGGCTAAAAAATTATTAATCACCATGCTGCCCTTTTCTAAATCCAGTGAATATCCATTCACACTCTCGCTTTTACTACAAATTGGTACCTCAGGGCTTCTTTGTATAAGACAGTGACATGGACTAGCAGGATGACCTATTTATTTTTAAAGTCTGCTTATGTCAATGCTTTCTGTCCTGTGACCATGTTAGCCACCATTATTTCAGGGTGAGGTCAGTCTTTTTCTCTGCTCAGGCTGCTTGCCAGTTTCACAACACCTGCCCTGAAAGTGACAGCTCTATGGGTGTCCTCGTAAATTACAAATCATGTGCCTCTGTCCTGATGCCTTGGGACAGGCACAAAGTTAGAAACTGTCCTGTAACTCTAGACCTGTGGCTGCTGGATGGGACAGCTGAGAAGAAAATAGAGACACATCAGCAGGGGGCCAGCTAAATCTTAGCCAGGCTGCAAGCCCAGGAGTAGGGGACAGTTTCCAGTGTTGCAAGCTAAGTGTGTGTGTGTATAAACACCACATATACTAGGAGAATACGGAGTTCATCGAAGTCTAAAGATTTCTCTCAAGTTTATGCAACAATTTGATCTTTATGGCTGGAAGAATATGGAGAAACCAAGCTGCCAACAAGGAGTCTCACTTCCCATTTAAAATCTCTTGCTGGGTGCCCTACTCTTATGAGCCCCAAGAGAACTTAACTTGCACTCACTTGAAGTGTGTCAAAAAAGGGAGCAGGGTTGTGGAAAATTAATGATGAACAATACATTACCAGTCTCCCCTGCCACTTCCCAGCTTTTGATCTCTTCAGTTATGGCACTGGTGTTTACGCCAGTTGTTCACCAGCACACAGTCTCCCGGGGATGGACACTCGCTGTGTGTACTTGCAGCCTGAAAATTACCACTTGTGAGATTCAGATCAGCATCCATGTGGCTCCTAGGCAGTGGGTCTAATAAGACCCTGATTCAGCAAAGCACTTAAACATGTACTAACTGCTTTGCTGAGTCAAGGCCTAGCTGAGCTGAATAAGGAGCCTGCCTCTGGCCCACCCACTCTATCTCCTCTGAAAGTTATTCTTATTTCTTACTTTGTCATTTCTAGTTTCTTGAAATAATGTGGTATTGAAATGGTTTTGTGTTTATCCAGCTTATTTTTCACTGTCAGCCACTTCATATCACTATCCAAGCTGGTCACCCCCTTTGCTTTGGAGCTGCCATTTCTACTTGCAGTGAAACAACACTCTGTTTTTCTATTAGTGCCTTTCACATGAGGGTCTCAAAGTACTTTGCAAAGTTGATCATTATTATCCCCAATATATAGGTGGGGAAACTGAGGCACAGAAGGGTTAACGACCTTGCCCTAAGGCCATGCAGTGAGTCAATGGTAGAGTCAGGAGTAGAACCCAGGTCTTCTGACACCCAATACCTTGTTTTACTTACTAGACATTCTGGCTCTCAAGAGACCATCAAAAATCAGTCACCTCGTTGATTGGACAGCATTATACTGGAAACCTTGGACATGTTTTTAAAATGGTTATTAAATTTCACTGTAGATTGACTTCTAGCCTTCTTGGCTTTTGTGGCACCTATAATTTTGCATTGGCATTTGAGTAGGATGAGCAGCTTACTTTGAGACTGATGTCTGATCTTCATCTCTCCACAAATCCTTCAGTAGGGGAAGGGCTGCAAGGCCAGTGCAAACAACAATAGCCCTTTCTCCCAAATGAATAGCATTATTCTGCTAAGATATACTGTGTCATCCAGCCTATTTAGTGTAAGTCCTGTAGATTCGTCCCCATCCTGTGTACTCTGCACAGTACTTAAGTTCACTGCCACTGCATAGTCACATAGGTAAGCATCTATGCATCAAAACTCAGCATTAAGAAGGGGCTACGAAACAGATTGACAAAGATGGTGCTTCCTGTCTCTTGAGTCACCCAACTCATTTCACTGCAACACAGTTCAAAGCAGTTTGCAGCAATTAAAGTCTCCCTTTAACCAGGTCATACCCAGAAGTTTCCAAACCATTTTAACCCATCTTAGAGCTGGAGTGCTAGCAACAGTTCAGGTACCACAAAGCTGCCTGCCATTATCTAGATAGATGGAACAGCTACAGCCAGGGTTGGAAGAGTGTCCACTATGAATACCTATTCATGCACTCACACTGCACTCTTCCCATATAAAAAAAAAAAAAAAGAATTTTTTATATAATAGTTCAAAAACTGGAATGGTTGGGGGGCGTGATGTTAAATTTAGCAGGGAAAGAACCCTACTTTGGACAACAGGAATAGAGTGCTTTGAGGCCTCCAAAGAAAACTGATTAAAATCCAGCTGAGTAATGAGGCTTTGAAATTTGCACTTTGCAGTAGGAAATGATGCACATTTGTATCCAGGGTTGTAGAAACATTGCATGATATTATCTTGAATCCAGTCTTGAGTGCTGTGCACCTCACTCCTTCTCTAGCAGCTGGGAGACCACCAGCTCATCTTGTCTGCACCATCCCCAACACTTCTTTGCCAGTCATAGAGAGAAAAGATAGATGGGGTTGTCATCTCCCTGACTCCTGAATCTCTCTTGGAACAAGGGGAGTTCCATCAACCTTAGCCCGCAATAGCAGGGAGAGAGAAGTCTGAGGACTGGTCTGCACTAGACACTTACTTCGCTACAGCTATGTCTCTTGGGGTGTCTCTTTAATCTACACCCCTCAGAGATGTAACTGTACCGACCTAACCCCCAGTGTAGACAGCAGTAGGTCGATGGAAGCATTTTTCCGTAGACCTAGCTACCACCTCTTGGAGAGGTGGAGTACCTACGCTGCTGGGAGAATCCCTCTCCAGCATAGGTAGTGTCTACACTGAAGCGCTACAGCAGAGCAGCTGCGATGCTGTAATGTTTTAAGTATAGACATACGCTAAGGCTGGGAGATGAGACACATGTGGGAGTATGTGTGCCTGCAAGTTGGCTGCTGGTGGGTTTAAAAAATGGTCCTTAAAGTCCACCAAATGCAATTAAACATGAGACCTTTATAACCTTCTCACATTTCAACAGTATAAAAGCCCTAATACTATTATTTCTCTCATATTGAGAACAATAAGCAGTTAGAAAATATTAAAGGTGATTGTATACTTTTAAAAAAAGATTTTGTGAAATGGCTCAGTCTCATATTAACAAAAGAGTTGAGTGTAAACATGAAGCAGTAGGTGTCACTCTCCATGCTTAAAGTGTAATGAAAGAGGTCCTGGGGCTCAAGCAATTAGGTGCTGGGGCTCAAACAGTTTTTTTTTACTTTCATAACTGACGTGGCAAGCCCTGAGGTGCTGGGGGTATGAACTGCCAACCCTAGAGGTGCCAGGGGTCAGGCCTGGGCAAGCCCTGGCACAAATTAAATACTGGTCACGCTAGAGAATGGCCCAACACTATAGCAGGGCAGTGAAATGGTGGCTCTGCAAGCGTGCTTAACAATAATTAAAGTGCTCTGAAGATGGGAAAGGCTGTACAAGTGTTGCATATCCATTATTGCTACTACTATTAACAAGAAAAGGCAAACACTTCCTATTTGTTCCATTAGGATAATTTTTACTTTTGTTTTCTTCCCTTCTACTAATGCAAATCTTTGTATTTGCTAAGGATTTCTTTAAGAATACAGCTGTGAATGTTTAAAATAAAGGCTTAGGAAAAAAAACCCCATCATCATTTTCCAAACTTGCTGGTAACTATGCTAATGCTATAGTGATTTGATTTTTTTTTTTTTTTTTACAATCCATGCGGCGAGGAGACACTCAGAGATATAGGCTTTTAAATCAAAGCAATAGATGCCCAACAGCAACATCAACTAAGCAAGGATTACTGCTGGCCCGCAGTGGACTAAAGTGATTTGCACTTCAGTTAAAGGTCAGCTTGAGATTGCCTCAGGGAAAACGAAATGGTTTTCACAGTGACCTAATGGCACCTACAGGTATGTAATTCAGATCAGTATACTGTGAAAATAAAAGAGCTTGGTTGATTGAAATAGCTTATTCAGAGAAAGGTTTATGCCAGATGCATAATAAATTCCGAAATGATTGTAGTTACACAATAATAATAATAGTACCTAGCTCTTATATGTGACCAAACATTTCATATGGAATAGAAAATATTGCAATAAAATATTTACACTAAGGTATCATTTGCTCTTCAACAGAACCTTTCACACATTAAGGTCCTGATCCAAAGCCCACTGAAGTCAATGGGAGATGAGACGTTTTAATCTGTAACCACACAAATACTACTGTTCTAGCATTACTCTGGGAGGCTGACCACCTGTGCCTCGAAGAGCTAGTGGTGTTAAATGGGTGAAACACTTAATTGGGAATCTAGTGACCTGGATTTGATTTCTGGCTCTGTCACTGACCTGCTCTGTGACCTTGGGCAAGTTATTTCCCCTCTCTGGGCCTCTGTTTTCCTTCCCACCCTTTGTCGATCATGTCTATTTAGATTGCAAGTTCTCTGGGGAGGTGCCTAGCACAATGGGCCCTGATCTCAGTTGTGGTCTGTAGACACTTCTGTAACAATAAAGTAAATAAAATAAATGCTGTATGAAAAATACAGGACAAAGCCTATGTTTAAGAGCATGCGCAGCAATGGTTTATTCATGGTACAAAAATCACACATTACCAGAATATGACCTTAGCATGATTATTGTATAAAAATGTTTTTTATCTAATCAAATGTTTGCAGGTGTTTATTGGATACATGTTACAGGACATTGTTTCTGATTTTTGCATTGTTTTGATGACAGTATGCTTAGTGCTGAGCACGACACAAAACAAAGACTCTGTCTGCCCTGGAGCATTTACAGTCTACGGTCCTGATCCCCAAAACACTCATACACGTGCTTAACTTCATGCATGTGAGTAGAAGGCACTTCTGCATACTAGTATATAGACAATCCATTTCAAATATCACAAACCTCACAAAACTAGCCCTTTTCTTGCTAAAACTTTTTAACATTGCTCCCTTTCTAGGGGTCAGTTCTCCCTCGACTTCTCCAAATCTGATTTACCTGCTGTGACTTCTTTGGGTCTAATTGTATGTGTACATTTGCTTGTCAGCAGAAGTGTCTGCAGGATCAGGGCCTTGGATGAATAGGGATGTTAAGGCCACAATCTAGCAAAGACTTCACCATGTGCTGAACTTCAAGCATGGGAGCAATCCCATCCCTATTGTGTAGGCATTTAAGCACACGCCTAAGTCCCATTGTCTTAAGTTCTTATGTGCTTTTCTGAATTGGGGTCTAAAAGTTTTTTGGGCTATTCATGTCCATCAAGAGAAGAACAGTATAGGTAAAATTTCACACACGACACTCCAAAAGCACTGTAGTGAGGCAGAGTGGCCTCACTCCAGTACAGAGGGGGTTAACTCTGCCCCGCCCCCTTTGCAGGAAGTGCCGGGGCAGGACAGGAGGTATAAAAGCAGCGCCCTGCAGCTCAGTTGGGGCTGGACCCTCCCAGGAAGAAGGCAGATGTACCCGCAGGGAGCTAGGCCAGCACAGCCCGGGAGAAAAGGCAAGCCAGTCCCCTGGGAGGTGGACCACACATCGTAGGGAGTGGAAGAAGGGTTGCCCGACAGTGACATTGGGAGCCAGGCGCCAGCGGTGATGGAGCAGCCCCCCCAAGAGCTGGTAGGAAATAGCCCAGGGAAATGAGACTTAGCTCCTATTGTGCTGCCAGGGAGGGAGACAGTGACCCCACGTTCCCCCCGCTGACCCTGTGACAGGACCACCTATCACTGCAAGGGCCCTGGGCTGAGATCTGGTGGAGCAAAGTGGGTCTGGGTCCCCCTGGCCCCGCATGCGGGGCTGGACGTGCACTAACCTTTAGCCCAGAAATATTGACTCTTATTTGCTTGGCCCTCAACCAAGTGGCCCGAGCCATTGACTGTGGCCAGCTCAGCCCTCATCCTAGAAGGCATGAGCCATACACTGTTGTTGTTTGCTCCAGCCAGGAGGCTGGAGCTTTTGACTGTTTCAGTGCTCAGCCCATCCAGGAAGCGCTGCTTAATCTGCCCTTCCCTGGGAGGTCTGAGCTATAGACTGTTTAACTGCACAGCTTCCTACCCAAAGGTGGGAATCACAGACCATATTTGTTTATTCCAGCTAGGAGGCCTGAGAGAGAGAGACTGTTTAATCGCTCAGTCCCCACCTAGAAGGCCAGAATCATAGACAGTTTGACTGTGCAGTCCTTAGCCAGGAGGCTGGAGCTATAGACTGCCTGCCTGAACCCTCACCCAGGAGGTTTGAACTGTCATTTGCGCAGTTGTGTAACCACCAGCCAGGCCACCCAACAGGGGGCGTACTGGCCCTGAGTTGCAGAAGGCTACAGGCACCCACAGCTTTGTTAGGGCAATCGCTTCCTATGGGGGAAGGATTGGCGAGTGGGAGATAAATTACAACACAAGATACAGTATTTTTCCTCCTTCAAAGATACTGCCCTCGGGGCTGCTGTTATTGATTTGTTCTTATACCTTGTAAGAGGAGAGAAAATAGTTTACATGTTATGAGACTGGGATCATGATGTAAGGAAATGTAAGTGTGGGAGTCTGTACGGGGATGTACAGGTGGGAATCTGTGAAAGGAAGGGAGGATGTTTGTGGCTGTGAGAGAGTGATGCGTTGACAGGTGTCAGTTAGTTCTGTCTCACAGTGGGGACTGATGAATGTACACACATTGCAAAGAGAGGATAAAATGCTTTTCATTATGTTGTGCAAAGGAGAAATCCTGTAACCTGAGCTTCATACTCCTGCTTGTGGGTGGTTTTTATTCTTACAGATTTGTGTAATGTAATCCAAAAGCTTTATTTTTCTGGTTTGTGTGGTATGCTGTGTAGGATGTATATCTTGTTTTATGGGGAAGGAGTCTGTGAGACAGCGTGAGGGAAATGATGACTGACAACGTAAATGTGTAAATGGGGGCTGGCAGTTTATATCTGTGCCTGTCGGGGAGGGAAGAACAAGCTATACAAACAAGAGACCAAATCCTAAAGCCATTATTCAAGCAATACCTATCAAATTCATTCATGATTGTAGTAACATTCATACATGAAGCTAAGTTACTCTGGTAGTTGAAGCATGTTGCTGAGTGTATCCATCAAGTCTATTTTAATTTAAAATATTCCTTTGCAGGTGCTGTCCTGTTATTTCCTCCAGATGTTGCTCTCTAGCTACTCCTCATCAACAGATGCCCCATACCAAAGTGCCCCTTTTTCTAGTGAGAAGAGTTGGAGATGGTTCCCTCTGGAGCCTGTCAATTCTGCTCCGTCACTTGGTAGAGAGTCATTAGGAAGTAATGCAAGGTGCTTTTTTACTCCCCAGGGGTGAGAACGCAAATGGAGGATTCAGTCTAATATCTCTGCACAGCAATATTATTAAGATTGCTGGGCTACCCAAATAAAAATAGTTATATGGTAAGCTTACTGATCTTTTAATACGTTTGAACAGATGCATAGACATCACCAACTATAGCTTCATCCAGTCCTCTAGCTTCCCTGAAAATGTCCAGAGCTTTTCTGGTTAGATGCTGTGAAATTATTGAAATTCACCAAACAGAAATAACTAACTAATAAAAGAAATCCATAGTGTGTTTAAAAATATTTTTGCCCATTGAATGCCTGCAAATCCTAGATGTTAGCTTTTCAAAATTAAGTTACCAGGTTCTAATACTTTGGTATCTGCATCTTGCCTGGAGCTAATGATAAAAACACCTTTCATCCCTTGAAAGGCCGAAGAGCTGGCTTAAGCACACCGAACACACTTTGGTTATACTCAGTCCTTTATGTAGACAGTTCTGTTTACAATGACTTATGTAGTACATTCCAAGGCCAAGAGAACTCAAATGCAGCACATGCAGACAAACCCTCCTTCTTTTAGATTATGCATCTGCCTTCCACTTCTTAACATATTGATCCCTTTTCTCTAGCATGCACACAGGTTTCTTCCCAAAGAAGTAAATAGTAAGGACTTAATCCTGTGTAATGTTAAGGGTCCTTTGAAATGCACGGAACACCCTCAATTCCTACTGACTTTGTTAGAGGACAAATTCAACTCCCATATACACACACACCAGACAAAATATGGAATATTAAACCAAAGGAGAGAGTAGAATGTTACCACACAGTTTCCAGTACAAGCCTTCTAACCGCTGCGCTAGGAATGCCAAAAATATTGCAAAGTTTGAATCGAATCACTGTAGGCTTGGATGTTCCCATCATGATGAGAACCTGTATAGAATAAAAACTGTAAACATTTTCTGGGCCTGATTCTTATCTCAACTACATCAGTGTAAATCCAGAGTAATGCCAACGAAGTCAATAGATTTACACTGGAGTAAGTGATATCCACTTCTGTTCCTGTATATCAGTGTTGGCTTTTCAAAAAACATTACGTATACTTTTGTATCAATATTATGTTCTTGCCACCTATATTGTATATTGATAAAAGCATGCATCTGTAAAGAACTGAGTCATTATTTAACAACCATTTGTTTGCTAGTTGAATGGTAGAGTGAAGAATGTTGTTTTCAAATATGTTTCTTTATTTTTGGTGAAAAATCTTCAGAATCAAAACAATCCACAAAGAAAAATAGATGATTCAGTGGGTTAGTGCACCTGCCCATCTCTTCCGGCAACCGAGGGCCAAATTCTAGTTTAACAGGAGATAAGACATGATAAATTATATGAAGAGCTGTGGGACACTTGTTTTTCCATTGACCTTTCAGTTTCAACTTGTGTGAGTTTTCATTCCTTCAGTTATGCTTTGAGTTTGAGTTCAAATGAGACCCAGGCTAAACTAAGAGCTCATAACTTTCACCTGAAAGCATAGATCAGCCCAGATTGACATGAAACATGGTCCACATTTGCCATAAAGTTGTACCAAAACCTGAAACCAGGCTTGTTTTGCCTGATTTTATTACAGAAGTTTCTCACACCTCTAGTCTGATGGTCTCAGCTAGTACTGAAAAAAGTGAGAATTTTTTTTCCAAGCCTAGATGTTCACATCCAAAAACATGTTTTGATTTGACTGTGTTCATAACCCTTTTGTGTTAATTTTTATCAAATCTTATAAAATACACTATAATTCATTATTATATAATGTAACAAGTAATGCATAATCATTTATCTCATATACCCTGTGTGATGCTGCTCCCCATATTTTTCATAGTAATATTATGATATTATTGTGTCTTAATCAGAATATATTTTATACAGGATAGGTCATGTGAGATATCACTGGAAAGGTTATGATTTATTGACTATAATTATCCTATTTGTATGCATGTATCATTTTTGTATCTAAAGTTAGGAATATTGACTATACATCTGTACTACAAAAGTGCTTGCACCTGGGGAACACCCACCAGACAGAATGCAATCAGTTTGGCTGGTTAGCTGGGGACAAGCCAATGGACCATTAGGGAGAACAATAGGTCTTTGAAGACGCTAATCTCCCACCTTCCTGAGAAACCTTTCCTGGGATGCTACAAACAACCTCTGACTCATGGCTGCTTTGACACTGCAGGGTCATGTGATCACATCACCTGGTACTGGACTCCATGATAGAATACTAGTATTTTTCCACTGGCAGGGGAACCACACTGGAAAACAAAGGGTTCCCACCATATGTATAACCTATTTAAGGCAGGGGAGTGACTTAATCAGGGTTCTTGCTTCACTGAATTCCTGCCCAGGATGACTGCTGAAAACATCAAAGAAACAAAGACAAAGGGTGGGGGGGGAGGAGGGGAGAGCTGAGCCCAGGCTGGAAGGGTGTTTGGCCTGTGAAAGAAATATCTGGAGTTTTAAGCTTCAAGCAAGAGCAGCCTGCCTTCAAACACCTCTGCAATCTGCATAAAACAACATTTAGGGTGAGACATTACTATTTGTAACCAGTTTCTTTAGTATCTAAGCTTATATTGCGTTTTTGTTTTATTTGCTAGGTAATCTGCTCTGATCTGTTTTCTATCCCTTATAATCACTTAAAATCTCTCTTTTGTAGTTAATAAACTTGTTTTTATTTTTGCTAAAACCAGCTCATGGAATTCATAGCTGGGGGGGGGGGGGGGGGGGAAAAAGCTGTGCATATCTCCCTCCCCATTGAGGGAGGGAGCAAATTTCATGAGCTTACGTCGTAAAGTTCTCTGTGCAGCGAAAGAGGTTATAATTTTGGGTTTGCACCCTCGAGGGGGTATGCACTTGAGTGCTGGGCAATTCCCTAGCTGAGTCTTCCAATGCAGAGCTGTTTTCAGTGTCTGTGTCTTTCTGAAGCTGAGTGTGCCCCTACCTGTATGTGCTGGAGGAGGCTTGAGGGCCTGTCGCAGCAGGTCAGAGTAAGGGAACCCAGGCTGGTGGAACAGGTGGGCTCAGTGGTATCCCAGTACATCATGTGGCACCCTGGGGCGGGGACGGGGGACCTGTCACACCCTGTATTATATGTATTTTACAAGAGTGAATAGATTATTTTTTTTAAAATAGAATAATTCTGAATTATTTGACAAATACTATGTAACTAAGTCTAATAAATCTGCTCTATCGGTGTAACTACAATACACTACATGTATATATCTACAGTTATAGAAAAAAATGCCATGATATTACATTATTTAATCTGAGAAATACATGACTGTATGACCACGTGCTCTTTCCCATATGCAGAATTGTACCCATTACTACAAGATGCTACAAATGTGCACCTTACAATATTATTTTAAAAAATAAAGCCTTATTATTTAAGAACATGTTTTATCACTTGTTCACATACTAAATCATAATACATATGCACAAGGGGGCAGAGTTAAGGTTGTACATGCAACTATAACTAAAATACTTCCTGACTTTAGATCATTTAACTTTGCAACTGTAATATTGTTTAGGTGTAGCTTTTATGTACTGAACAATAAATATAAAAGGAATGAAACATTCACACATCTGGTAATAAAGTTGTTGAAGCTGGGAGGAAATGCACATCACTATTTTGATGACAAATAAAAAAAAGGACATATCTAGATGTTGTGTCAAGTTCTACCTTTAGCTTTGCTCAAGCAACTCCATTAACGTCAGTGGAGATATAGTGGGTATAGATGAGGGCAAAAATTGGCCCATTCAGTTAAGAAAAAACAAAAAGCTTTTGTCTGTGTTTCCTTATTGTAGCTACTTGATCAACAAGATATGGGAAGAGGAACAAGCTGGAGTATTTATTGCAAAGAAAGGCTGTGCACAGTGCTTTTATGGCACCACCTGCCCAGGAAATGTCAGGTCTGGATGTAGCAGGAAACATTGATGTGCATTCTGTTCTCCTTTTTGGATCATATTTGACGAGTGTTGTTTAATGTCAATGAAGTTCTCTTGGTGACCAAACAGTCGTCACCCTTCCTGTGCAGCCTGTTAGTGTGAGGGCACTATTATTCACCTACTCAATTAACTGCTAAGGAGACGGGGAACTATGTGCCCAGAGGAGAAAATGAAGCCATCTTTATTTGCTGGCTAATCAAAATCCAATGGCTTTTGAAAACAGCTTGAAATGATCATTAATTAGGAGGGATACCTGAATTTGGAGTTCAAAGAACCTTGTACAAACAAATAATAGACGCATGGAGTATGCAGAAGGCTGATTCAGAAGGCTGTTCACTGACTTAGCCAGTGTGCTTTCCCGCTTCCATTTATATCAGAAAAGACAGACTGTATATATGAACTGGACTCTGTCGGAACTGTGGCTCTGTAATAAACACAGGTGCACAGAAACCCATGACTATTGTTTCCAAATACAGGGGCTGATTTTAAATTTCATCCTCCCCACATTTTTTTCTGCCAAATGTTGCTGAGCTGGAAAAGGCATCCTCATGAGTAAGACAAGTGCAACTAGGTACCCCAGTGGTGTGACTGGGTGAAGCTCTGAGGTGGGTCCAAATGGTCTTATCTGGAGCAGGGCAAAAGTGAGGGTCATAAATCAGAAATTTGGTGTGTTTATAGAATAAGGGGACCAAAATGAAACACAACACATTCAGTAGCGGTCTAAGTGGAAGGCAAGAGGAGGGTTCATAAGCAATTGTGTACTGAAGGACAATCCCCACCCCTACCCAGCAGCAACGTTCTCTGACATCATAACAGCCATCCAAAATGCCATGGGACACATCGAGCTGGCATGACAGAACCACCTGCCCCAATGAGAGCAAGCACAGTCCAAGTACCACCCAAATGACGGCATGCTCAGTCCTGGCCATGGCTGCACAAAGCATCCAGGGCCAGGCCTATGGATGGTCCCTGATGGGACTAGGGGATAGCGAGGGCAGTGAACAACAATACATGGGCTAGCAACTGCCAGCTGTGTGAGAACAGGCTAAAACCCTGAGTCTGTTGCACAAAGGTCACCTGGCTGCACGTACCAAACTCTGCATGCAACAGCTCTTGGCATCACAGAGCTAGAAATTGCATTACACAGAAAAGGGGTCTGGTTGAAAACCCGCTGAGAGAGGGTCTGACAGCTCAGAGTGAGTCTGGCACCATTGTGATGAAAGCTGAAAGTGCAGAAATGTGGAGACAGAGCGAGAAATGTAGTGAAGCTCAAAGGTACTGAGTTGCATGGAGAAAGAACTGTCCAGCAGCTGACAATAAACTTGCCAGATCTCAAACGTGAGGACATGCACCTGAACAGAAGTCTGCCATTTGGCTGAGCATAGCTTTTCTTATTTTTGTGTACATAAAAATGTTAAGAAATGAGTTTAACTGGCCTCTATATGACTTCCCTTGGGCACAGGCTTTTAAAGTAATCTTGCAAAACAGCTGAAAGTCTATCACTACCTTGAAAGATGATACCAATTTAGGTGCAGGGAGCTATTTTCCCACTTCCATTCCTTTTCCTCCTCTGTGTGCTTCTGGGGGTGTTTCCACTTCCTTTCTCCCATGCCATCCCTACAGGATCCCTTATTTCTGTTAACGAGTTAGAAATACACTGGGTCCGATTCATCTCAGGCCGCAAAATGAGATGCAAACTGTATCTTGTACCAGTCTAGCCTACTGCCTTGTAGGATGGATTTGGGGAAATTACCCGTGGAGGAGAGCAGTCTGACTGTCTTTACACAGAAGTCACATGGCAGAGGCTTTGGTGTCTGCCTTTGGGCCCTCAAATGGAGAGCAGATTGTGGATACGTTGCACTGCAGCAACTCCTCCTTTGCAAGGTGGATTTCCTGTAACTGGGGTCTCTCTGACAAGGTCTGACTCAGATCCCTGAAATAATCTGATCTAATATATTTAGGAAACCATTAAAAAATGAATATAAAGGCTGCAAAATGCAAACCAAGTGTTTTCCCTACTCTATACATATACGTACAAAATGTTGTGCAAATCAGCGAATGTATTTTGCACTGGATTTTTGTTTTGTTTTCATTAAAACTGCGATCAAGAATTTATCTATATTTTGGGCCTTACCAACAGCAATGCTCCCAGTTGCACACATAGGAGCAGATCCTGGATCTATACATTTCTCCATAAGGGGACATATACCAAAATGGTATTTGCAAGTCGTGTTAAGGTCAAGAGGTTTTTGGAAAAATAGAAAAAGAATGAGACTCCATTGCTGGTGTTTTCAGGAGAATTTTAGTTCAGTCCTATGTAAATAACAGAAAAGCTCTTTTTCTAGCTGAGCTCAAGTCATGGTTGGTTCTGATTATAAATAATTTTGGCCAGTGAGCTGGTGAAATTTTCCAACAAAATACAACTTTGTTTAGGCTAATAAAAGTTAAAAAGGATTGTGAGACATTCCAGATCGATTTTAGCAAGCTGAGTGATTGAGCAGCATGATGGAAGATGAAGAGAGCAAAAATAGAATCATCCTAAAAATAAAATAAAATAGCTAGAATCAGAAGAGTTGGGGCATTCCTCACCCAGAAATAGGTTCTGTAACACTGATAGGTCTAACCTTGACTCCTATCTTGAGGATAAGTCCAAGCAATAGTGCTATGTAAAGGTATGCAAAGAACTCCATGTGGCTGCTTTGCAGAACTCCTCGTTTGAGACAGACTGGAAGCTGATCACAGATGATGACATCTTTTGGTTTGAATGTATCTTGACACTGACCTTCAGGCTGCAAGCCTGTCAGACTGTGACAATGAGAAATCCAGTCAGAGATATTTCATAAGGGTTCTTTCAAAGACTGGAGAATCAGTTATGCTAGTATCAGAAGAAGCTGATTATAAGGGCTTTAGCTCAAGCGTGTTGATCACTGTTGATCTGAAGAACAGTTGATGGTAATATGTGGAAGGAGAACTGGCTGGTCACATGGTACTGGCTCCTCCTTGTTTCCACCTACGAAACCATATTGAAAAACGAATGTAATAAATGTTTTTACTTTCTATGTAGGCAATGGCTGTAGTTGCAACAGGCATGGAAGAGTAAGCCTGGGTTAAAAGTTAGTTTTCCTGCCAACATCCTATGCTTCACACCCATCCTTGCAAATGATGTGATCAGTGGTGTGAGGACAGAAATCAGGAAATATTGATAGGACAAGTAAAATCCTCAAGCATCGTGGTTTTGAAAGGAGCGTATTGAAAGAACTGCCAGTCGTGGTTACAATGTTTCTGTTGTCTTATAAGCAGTATGGGGAAAGTTATGAAAAGCTCAGAATCTTGAGGGGTAAATGTCTTTAAAATACAAAATAGCTTCAAGAAGCCATGCTTCTCAATCATTGACTGTGTTTACATATTCAATAGGTTGGGTAGAAGGGAAAGAGAACCTATAGTATATGAACATTGTGAAATCCTGGGCCACTGAAGCCAATGGATGTTTTGCCATTGACTTCAAAGGGGCCAATATTCCATGCCAAGTTCTCAGAAATGAAGTCTCACTACTTGGAAACTCTCAGGCCACACCCAAAAATGCTGCTACATATTCCATGCTTAGGTAGGAGGCTAAGGTATTATTTTTGATACATTTCATTATGAAAACTGCAAAGGAATAAGCTGTGAATTTAGCATTTGATATTATCATAATATATTGTATATTATAATTATTTAACTTTTATAGTGTGATAGTACCTAAAGGCTACAGCCTGGTAGTGCCTCTAGGTGCTATGCAAACAGGGATGTCATTTCATAAAAAATCAGGGGTGGGGGAGAAGTCTCAGTGTATAGAACATTCTCTGTGGAGGATAAAAGGTGTCGGGTATATACAGGATATAGAGGTGAAATATAAGTATTAATTAATGTTGTAACATAGGCCCCATGGGCCTTAGGCCTGTAAAATATTCAGTTTATCCAGATTAGGGTTTAGGATTTAGGATCAATTCGCATAAGTAAGTTAATAATAAATCTCCTGATCTTGTATTTGTTTAATGATATGCTGATATTTAGAATAACTGCCGAGATTGGATAATAATGTCTTCACATAGACCGTAGACATCACAAGATGACCATTGGTAGCCAGGGTGAAATGTTACTATAGTGATAAGGTGATATAAATATTAATGACTATAAGGGGAACTAAGGAGTTCAGCCTATGAAAAAGAGGACACCCCAAAAGTAGTGGGGTGTGGAAGTTCAAATAAGGAAAATGAGTTAAAAATTTCATAAATATGTATGAACCCCAGTGGGCATCTGCCTAACACATTATAAAAGCTTTTATCTTGGCCTGCTTGCTTTGGTGGTAGTGGGGTAAGGGAGATGCCAGGATGATGACTACTGGTGGAAGTGATGTTGACGATGGTGAGGCATGGTGTGAGTAATGCAAATATTAGTCATTCTGTACTGGTCTCTCTCTCCTTTACAAGCTTGGTTGGTTAGTTAGTAAAAGTAATTATTATAGAAAGAGTACTACATAGTCTCTATTATGCACTGCGGTGTCCCCTTCCATTCATAACCTTTCTACTGTAGTCAATATTGGGGGTGGAACTCTCACAGATTAAGTTGTAAATCCTTGCTCTGGAGTGGGTAATTGGTGAAAGTAACTCATAACTATAGATAAGGCTACATCTGTCCCAAATAGCATCATAAGCGAGGAAAAACTAGGCAATTATTGCTTTCCTAATGACCAAGTCCAAAGTCCGGATGGGGTGGGGGGAGAAGGAGCAGGGTGTCAGAGGAAGTGGAAGATATAATGAAGCATATAGACCTACAAAAAGTCTGGAGAGGGAGCAACTGCCCTCCTTGCCCCATAGCGAATGAAGGCCCTGTACAAATACAGAATAAATTATAGTCGCTGCCCCAAAGAGTTTACAATTTGAAAGACAAGGTGTAACACATGGATGTGGCAAACAAGCAGGCCAGGCTGGGATGAGGTTGACAAATAAATATAATAGGAAGTGCACAGTTCACATGACAGCTTCATGGAAGAAACTCTCATAGTATAACATCACAGGGGAGGTACTGTAGTGTCCATTGCTGCACACTGAGGTCCCGATCCTAGCCTCATTGAGATTTTGGGAGTTTTACCACTTAATTCAGTAGGAGAAAGGACAGGTCTGACTAGGTATTTTGATAGCTCATTGTAACTGGTTTAGTAATAACAGAGTACCCTGTGAAAGTAAATAATGTAATAGGCAGTCCTCCTGCTTCTCTTACTGCCCTACGTTGGGTTTTTTTAACAGTAGTGGTAGTTTCAGCAATTAGAGCAGGGGTCGGCAACCTTTCAGAAGTGGTGTGCCGAGTCTTCATTTATTCACTCTAATTTAAGGTTTCGCGTGCCAGTAATACATTTTAGCGTTTTTAGAAGGTCTCTTTCTATAAGTCTATAATATATAACTAAATTACTGTTGTATGTAAAGAAAATAAGGTTTTTAAAATGTTTAAGAAGCTTCATTTAAAATTAAATTAAAATGCAGAGCCCCCCGGACCGGTGGCCAGGACCTAGGCAGTGTGAGTGCCACTGAAAATCAGCTTGCGCGCCACCTTCAGCATGCATGCCATAGGTTGCCTACCCCCGAATTAGATCAAACACCGTAGATAGATGGGGTCTGATTTTGGGTGTGTTTCCTCAATTCTATTAACTTAAATGGGAGCACAGGACATTCAGCACAATACACACACACACACACACACACACACACACACACACACACACACACACTCTCTCTATTTCCCCCCATTTTTTTAACCATTTTTTTCAAAATTTTAAAAAGCCAGCTCTATTCAATACCTTTCTGGAGGCACTTAGCATCTCGCAGGATAGTTTATGATATGTCTGCCAAGTGCACTTACTGTAATAATACTTTACACAATGTAGAGTATGAGTGACTATGTTATATCAGACTAGATAATTCAGTATTTTACAGTATAGTATCCTGTAAGCTAGTGAGACAGAGCTAATATAATACTTAACTAAAGTACAGTATGTTCTAAGTACAGCCTCTGTGGACTTGGTGGGTTAGGAACTTCCAACTTAAGTGCTGACAGTTTAAAAAACAAATCAAGCTGCACCTGTACCTTGTCCTGTGGCAGATACAAGACCTATTGTAGAAATGGTAAAGAAAAATGTAATACTTAATGCACATTTGTGTAAAAGATTCCTTCTATTTTAAGCCCTTCTACTGAGGAGCATTTTTATTATCAAAAGAAACAAATAGCACGCCCAAGCATTGCCCAGTTTAGGGCCACACAGACAACTTAAGAGGACCCCAAGAATGCTTTTAATTTTTCATAGATTCCACTTCACCAGCTCTTTTCAATTTCAGTACAGTCGTATTGCACATTAAGATTACAAGTCACAGCAATGCTCCATCTTGAGCCAAAACAGAATACCTGTGAAAATAAGGGTATGAAGGACTGGGCCTTACATATTTGTACAGGGACATTTATGATCACATTGTGCTGGGGTATCATTACTTCCCACATGGGGGCAGCACTTAGCCTTTTGTGGGGTTTTTTGCCTAACTGCCCAGGCAAGCCAAGTTGGGTTCTCATAATTCACTACATAATTCTTGAAATCACAACACTGTTCTGAACTGACTTCAGAGGCACTGACTTTTGTTTTTACTGGTGGGTGTTCCTCTCTGCCTCCTCCTCCCCTTGCGAGCAGCAGGCGGGGCCTCAGGGGGAAGAGGCTGAGTGGGGATGGGGCCTTCGGGTGAAGTGTGGGCAGAGTAGAGGGTGGGGCCATGATCCGGGCGCCAGGGCCCACAAAAGATTAAACGGGCCCTGCAGGTGCTGAGAACCCTCTATTATTTTCAGTGGGTGCTCGAGCCCTGAAGCACCCACAAAATTGGTGCCTATGGCTGATTTTCTGGGTATATGCCTTGACATCTTCATCTACAGTGTCTGCCTTTAAAAAGCCATCATCTACCAGCAGTTACCACTCATCTGTATTTCAGGTGTCTCAGTTATTTCATATACAAATTATATACATTATTGTCTTATTGCCAATCCTCTGAGTCCTCTAGACTATATACTTCTATTAGTAAAGAGTGTAAACTGGCTTTACAATGCTTGTCTGATAAAATGGATACTATATAGCTGTTCATTGTCTGACACTTATGTACAGGAGTGATTGTGAGGTAGATTTAGGGGGAAATGACTTCCTTTATAGCTCCAGTTTTTAATTACCAGGGTGCTGAGTAGAATGTGTAGAGCACTTGATGAAAACATATGAGGAAGAGACCTGCTGGAACCTTTATTAGGAGTGTACTTCTTTCTTCCTCTAATGCGTCAGTGTGTATATAGGGGGAGATTGGTTTTTTCATTCCTTTTAATGCAAAAAAAATTAGGCTTTGGTTCTTAGGCTTCTTTTCATCTTCTTTTAGCTTAAAGCTTCTAGCAAGGAATAAAAAAGACAGAATAGCAGAGAAAGCACAAAAGGAAGATATCAATAAGAAGCACCACTGATTGTTCTCTAAGCAGTTTCCAAGCAACTTTTAATGGAAGGTCAGGCACAAGCAAGATAAAGGGAGGAGAAAACAAGACATTATTTCATACAATAAAGTGACTGTGAATGCTGCCAGTTACAGGGGAAATACATTGGCCAGCCTGAGCACTTATTTACATTTTTCTGTGAATACAAATGAAAATCCTGTATAAAGGGCACTATCAAATTTGAGCGGGAGTGTTAATTCCAGCAATAGGTCTGCATTACTACTCAAAGAAGCTTTCACTAAATACGAGACAATGACTTAGTAGTACAGTAGTAATCCTATGACACTTCTCCAGTGCCCTCCATCCAAAGATCTCAAAGCACTTTCCAACATTAATGAATCAAGCCTCCACATGGACTAGGTATGTGTTATTTTTCCTATTGGGTAGATGGAATAACTGCAGCACAGAGCGGTGAAGTGACTTTCCCAAAATAGTAGGTCTCAAAGCCACACAGCGCAAACTATTCATTTACACTCCACATGCTTTAACTACAACATTTCATGTGTCCCTGATGTGTGAAAGATGAAGAAAGGAATTCTGTACTGAATTGTCCCAAGCTGAGCACCTAAAAGTTGAGGTACTCCAAATAGCTAGTCACGTTTGAAAACCTTGGCCTATGGATCTAATGACAGCAAACACAAAGCAGTCTGGAGAAGAGGGAGAACATCTTTCCTCCTTTAATTTCAGTTTCAAATTGAAATGGTAAAAAACGAATTACTGAGTTCAACATGGAGTAAGATACTGCTCAGCATGATTAGGAGTGGCACTCTTCGTAACTGCAGGTGAAAGGACCGCATGTGCGATCTCTGTCTCTGGAGCCAGCAGACCACTCTCTAGAAGGCGAAATATCATTACTAGGCATATTAGTTGGCCCAGCAGCCTAGTACTCAAGGGGGTATTAAATCTTTATTGTGCTTAGGATGTGATCTGTGGTTTCATTAGTGCTCAGTAATATTCTTTTTAGGAAACTGAGACTGGTTCTTGTACTGGTAAAAATATTTCAGAGAGGAAGGTGATTTTTTAATCAATATAATTACACCAGTAAACTCCTTAGTGGAGATGCAGTGATACTAGTATATTAATAATATCTAGGTCTTATATAGTGCTTTTGATCAGTAGACCTCTAAACACTTTACAAAGGAAGGTCAGTATCATCTCCATTTTACATAAAGCGACAGTAAGGCAGAGCGGTGATGGTGCCTTATACCAGTATAGTTATTCCCCTTACTGTACGGGAATAGTTATATCTGTATAAAGCATCTTTATGCCAGTACAACTGCATCCACGCTGAGGGATTGCAGCATACGTAGGCATAACACAGTTAGCTTTGATCTAGCTAACTTGCTAAAATTAACAGTGAAGCCATGGCAGGATGCGCTAGCCACCAAATACAAGCCTGCCTGGAACCCTGGGTATACACTCTGATGACTAGCTGGTACTACTGTGGTTCCACTGCTATTTTTAAGTGAGCTAGCTAATCAAGGATAGTTCGAGTACACCTACATGTGCTCTAGTCACACCTGCCAAAGGCAGTGCAGACGTACCCTTAGAGGGATCAGGGAGCTTAATTCCATGTCCATCCAATTCTTATCCTATATGCTGAGATGGATAACATGGCTGCCAATTGTGATAGGTCCCAATTCTGTCATTATTACTCAGTCCTTACTCTGAATAAGAATGGCAGGATTTGCATCTAGAGGGCCTGATCTAGCTCTGTTTGAAGGCAATGAGAATTTCACCATTGATTTAATGGAAGCAGGATCAGAAGCATAATAAATGTCATATTTGCTGGTAAACTTCTGGGTTATTAGTGTAACCCACAGTGTGGGCATTAACATTTTGCACCATGTCTTTGAAAGAAAGAGGCTGGAACCACAGAAAATGCCTACCTTTGAGTGTTGATTAATATTATAACTGGAATGCTACATCTGTTGCTCCCTAGAGGAGACTGGTATCCAACTCTGAGAGTATAAAGTATGTTGTGAATAGTCTGTTGGGAACAGATGGGTTGGCAGGGCTGTCCCAGGTCCTGTCAGTTGTTTAAAGTGGGTTCCTTTTCTGAAAGAAACAGAAAAAAAAATCCAAACAGTAATTGGCTTCCAAAATTCTTGTTTTATTTGCTCTCTTTTGGTCTAGGAGGAAGAATTTTTGAAAACCTGTTAATATTCATAATCTGAAAATCCTGAATCCCCTGCAATTAAATTTATGCTACAATGGATTTTAAATAGCTATATAAATGGAAGATATTTTTATGAATAATTATTTAAGGTAACAAATAAGTTAATACAAGGATCAGCAACCTTTGGCATGTGGCCCATCAGGGAAATCCGCTGGCGGGCCAGGATGGTTTGTTTACCTGCAGCATCCACAGATTCGGCCGCTTGCAGCTCCCAGTGGCCGCGGTTCACCGTCCCCAGCCAATGGGAGCTGCAGGAAGCAGTGACCCGTCCCGCGCTGCTTCCTGCAGCTCTCGTTGGCTGGGAACGGCGAACCGCAGCCACTGGGAGCTGCGAGCAGCCGTACCTGCGGACCCTCAGGTAAACAGAATGTCTCGCGGGCCACCTGGGGCTTACCCTGAACAAGCCATGAACCAAGTTTGGAAACTCCTGCTCTAAGACAGTGCCCAGGGAAACTTTCAATAGCTAGAGAAGAAATGTTGCTGGATGAGGTTTCTGCCTGTTGAATGAACTATGAGAGGAAATGAGCCTGGGCCCTATCCTAATCATTTTCAGAGCCAATTGCAAAACTCACCTTTTTGCAAAAGTCTTCCCACAATAACTGAAGGCAAGAAATTACAGTAAGAATAAACAAGAAATGTTGGACTTTCAAAAAATCCTTCACAAGAGGTTACTAAGAAAACCAAGTATTGATGGGATGAGAAGTAAAATAATGTCATGGATGAGAACATGAATGACCAAAAGACAGAGGTCAATAAGTGGAATGATGGTCAATTTTCAGTCTATCAAAAGGTTGAGAGTGAGCAGCACACCAAGATTCCTCTCTAGAATGAGTGTTGGTCAAGGTGCTGAACACTGAGGTAGCAACATTTGTAGAAGACACAAAATTATTTAGGTTGGTAAAGCCTAGAAAAGACTGCGAGGAACATCCAAGGCACTTAACAAAACGAGATGAATAAGCAGCACAATGGCAGGTAAAATTTACTGTTGACCCACATGGCTCAATGTTGAAGCAACCTTCCAAGTGCAAGGTGAAGTACAGTATATTGGCAGGAATAATTTGAGCTACTCATTCACATTGTTAGGTTCTCAATTAAATGTAACCATCCAGGAAAGAAGACGTAGATATGTATCTGGACGGCTCCATGAAAACAACAGGTTAATGTGCAACAGTGGTCAAAAATGCAAACAAACTGTTTATAACCTCATTCTTTATTCATTGAGTGATGGCAGTTACTCAACAGTTAAGTTGCAGCAAAATTTTCATTAGAGTTGGTCAGGAAATGTTTGTACTCTCTGGATATCTACAAAAATTTCAAGACAACTTTGAAAGTTGTATTTGAAACTTCATAGTTGGAGGCGGGGCTAGTTGCATGGTTCTTAAGGGTTTGGGAGATTTTTTGGTTTCCAAAAGCTGGAATGGAATGGAATGGATCTAGTTAAGGGTGGAGACGTATAGTTTTTACATGAAAGTGGCCATATAGAAATCTAACTTTTGTTAGACTATGCTTTAGAAAATGGGACCAGACTCCAGTCTCATGTATACTAATTTTAAACCAGTGTAACTCTATTGACTTACATCAGTGTAAGTAAGAGCAAAATCAAGACAATAGAGACAGATTTTTAAAAAATAGATCAGGGCCAGATTTTCAAGTGCTCAGTACTTACAATTGGAGCCAGTTCTTCAAAGGTACTCAGCACTCAGCAGCTCCTATTGTGACCTATGGCCAGATCTTCAAAACAGCATGCTGAGTGCTTCTGAAAATCTGCCTACTACTTTATGTGCCTAAAAAGGAGTTGGGCTTTTTTGAAAATCTGACCCAGCTGTGGGTGCTTAGTGCTTGAAAATGTGTCTGAAGGCATATGATAGAGAGAGGGATTATTAGAGTTCAGGTTTGCATGTGAGTTTTGTAAAGTAGCCCGTGCAAATGCTAGGCCACAAGGACTCTTCTTTCTCTCATGAACATAAACTCTGCATGTTTTAGCTGAGCAACAGGAGAAACCCTTCTCTGCAGCGCTCCAATGTTTATATTTGGTGATGTCATTCTGGATGACATTACCTTTGGCATGTAATGAAGTGATGATATGTTACTGTGGCTGAAGAGCTAAATATATGTGAGAAAAGGCATGCTATTTAAAGTGCTCCTACAAGAGGTGGTGGCAGTATTCTATTTATAACAGAGACATATAGGATGGATTTACTGTACTAAAAGTAAGCATTTGAACTGAAAGATTCATGAGGCCAGGGACAAAGTTCTAAAAAGACAGTAACAGAGTAGCAGAGCAGTCAGGATGAATAAGGAGACTCTGAAATACATACAGAACGTTAGAAAAATAATAGTTTTTATCCTATTAGCAACAGAAGATAGGATCCTTGGTTTGATTGCCTTCTACCTCCACTACTAGTAGCCAGTGTTAAATATGTCCAAGATTTCACAATGTGCAACATGTGAATGGTCTCTACTGCACCCTCGCAAAGCCTAAGTGACATCAAGTGGTCTCTGAGGGATGCATGCATATTTTAAATTGCAGGATTGGGGTCTGTATTGGTGGTTTCTAGTAAGAGCTACACAATCAAGGCACTCTCATTTTTCTGGGCAGAGTATTATAATTTATTTATCAGAAGCCAATAGCCCTGTTTTTCTCCAAAGTGCTCATATCAGCTCATGTCTTGTCATAGCTTTGTTTTGTGAACATGTACAGTAACTTCTGTATAACCAGATATTAATAGAAAGTACAGCCTGTCTGAGGAAAGGATCCTATTTTGCTCACTTGACTAGGAGTGAGGGGACCTATGTTTTATTCCTGGTTGTTGCCACAAACTTCCTGCATGATGGTCTTTGAGCCATGTAATCTTTGTGTGGTAAAATAGTATCCACATGTATCAACATGCCAGTGATGTTGTGAGGCTTCCTTCATTAATGATGGAGAGTGCCACAAATGCCTTTAAATTCAGTAAATAAACCTTAAGCCATTGGTTCTGACTGTAGAACACATCTGGAATAAGCATGTGCATACTGTTTTTGTGTGTGCACATCTGGACTATGTGCACACCACATTCATCTTCTGGCCCGCCACATTCATCTTCTGGCCCTGAGGTGATATGTGTAAATGCCATGTTAGAGTAGCATTTATCTGCAATAGTAAAAACAAGTGAGTGATAATTGTTCAGAATTATATTTTTTACTTCATATCAGAGCAGCTTTGATTGAGTACATAGTATAAGTGGAATATAAAAGCTGTGTGCAACCTACTCTGGCTTCCCTATCTGTATGTGGAAAAAATATCACCGCAAATGAATATAAAACTAAAGAAACATTTATTGTTAGCAAACATATCCCCAGGAAGGCATTTGATTTCAGCCTGTATCCTCCAAGTTATTTAGGCACCTAACTCCCATTTGAAATCAAGGGGAGCTAGATGCCTAAATACCTTTGAGGATCTTGGCCTTAGTCACAACATTTACTGGATTTAGTTTTATTCAGATATGTATATATAATAATATAGCACTTTGCCCTTATACTTGTGTCTTTCATCCAATGATCATCGGGGTTTTCTTAGCCTCCAGTGCTGAAGGTAGATAAAGGTAGTAAATAAGTTCAAGTCATCCTTGATCTGCCCTTGTGTATGATTTCAAAAGGATTTCTCTCCAACATGTTTTTGAAGTCTCAGGTCCTCCTCCAACATTTTATTTGATTTATAGAAAAAGCACAAGTAACAAGGGCGTGGCCTGAGTGTTATCAGCTCCTGGCACCTCACTCTCCATCTGATTGATGTCTCTGTGTCCTAGCCCATTGATGGTTGATATGCAGGGTAGTGGTGGTGGTGGTCAAAACCATCTCATGCTTGGGAAGGAGTCAGCTCTGAGGCACTCAGCTACTGTTCTGCATTCACCCCACCCCACAGCAGCAAGGAGTTCAGCTGCTGTCATCTTAGATCTCTGCCAGAGGTCCCTGCATTTTTAACTCAGATCCTCTGCTGCCCAGCACTTACCAACCCACAGCTTGAGTTACACCCACAGTGTGTCTCTCACTACTGAGCTTTTTTGCCTGGACTGAGGGCCAAGTAACTCTACCTGGAAGGGAATAAGATCCGTGATGAGTACTTCAGTCCAGCATATGAGAAATTTGGTCTGATCCCCCCACCTTCTTTGCCCTGTGCCCCTTATCCAGAAGATGCTGCATGAGTTCATTCTGGTCACTGAGGTAACTCTAAACTTGTGTGAAAATCTCCCCCATTTCTATCACCTAACTTCAATCACACAGATGTCACAAGCGTCTATGAATGACAATTTAGCATATGCTAGTAGACCCCTGGTTGGCATTGCCATGCATCCCTGAGTGGGGGGGAAATCAGCTATAGAAATTTGGGGAAATTCCAGACTCTGTGAATGCTGAGTCTCCTGCTTCAGCTCTGGCCGGGCACATAAATCCCCTTTATCAGCCCTGACTTGAGGAGTGCTAGATTGGCTAAAGTGGAGCCTAGCACCATGTCAACAAGCAGAGGGAGTGCCAGAGGGAACTCTGAATATCAGTCAGGGCTACAGCAGATTTTAAATTGATTTAGAGGCAGGGATTAGAATACACAGTGTTGCCTTGGATCTCATCTAGCATCATAGAACCAAATTCAGTCCCAAAGAGTATGTTTCCAATGATGCCAGTCTGAGTGAACATTGACTTTTTAATGTTGGATTGCCTGTCCCTGTAATACTGGGAGTGGGGGAAAGAAGACACAACATTTTCCCTCATGACAGACATGAGTTACACATGAAAGAGTGGAGTCAAAGAGGGGATATGTCCTGTGTGGAGTCCCCTCCCCCTAGACATGTCTCTAGGTGGGGTTCTTTTTTATCTTAAATCAGCAGCTTCAAGGTTTCCTTTGGATCCTTCACAATGCAGTGGGTTAGTATTATAATCACCATTTTACTGATGGGGAAAACGAGGCAAAAGGAGATTAAGGACAGCATTTTCAAAAGACCTCTGCATCTGGAATTGAGGTCAGATTTTCAAAAGAGATTGGCACTTGGGGTGCTGAAGAAGGGGAGCTGAGGACTTTTGAAAATCTGGCCCAGTTGTGGGTGCTAAACAATTGCTAATCTGGCCCCAAGCGCTCTTGAAAACCTGGTGGCAAATGAGTTGCCCAATGTCACACAGAAAGTTTGTGTCAGAGCTGGGCATAGAATCCAGGTCTTTTGGCTTCCAGCGCTATGTGTTATCCACAAAATGAGCCTTTTTCTCTCTCTGAGAGAAGAATGCCATGTTCAACAGTAACTGACAGGAGGCATTTGGACAGAGCAGAGCTACCCAGATTGCAGTTGGGCTAGGATACTGGGTTAAGACACTTATTCTTACAAAATATGCCCTGGGATAGTCAATGATCACAGTGGGTCAGGACAAAAGCTGATCAGAACATTTTTGATGAAATGAAATGTACTAGAAGCCAAAATGTATTTGTTTTATTTATTTATGGAGGCACATTCTGTGACTCTCTCTAACCTGGTGGTTAAGGTGTGACCTGGGATAGAACAACGCTGCTTTAAATCAGGAAAGCAGGGACTTGCACATGGGTCTATGACAGCCCATTGCAGTGCCCCAGCCACCAGGCTATACACACGCAGCTACTTCTTCCAGGATTGAAACACAATTACATTTTCACAAAAATATTTGAGAACATTCCAAGGTGGAACAAAAATGAATGTTGCAACCTTGAAAGTTGCTGCAAAATTGGAATTGTTGGCGTCTGGTCAGTGCTAGCCACGGCCTCGATTTTATACATCACCTTCAAACCAGCACCTCCAAGCAGAGTGACTGCTAACACCATGCTGTAGTGTTGGCTCAGTACTGGTTTAGGGCCAAATCCTTCCCACTCTTTACCAAACCAGGTTGGTGGCCAGCCCTGATGCATGGGGCGTGCATAAGGAGTTGCCTTACTCTGCACATCCTGTACAGGGCCAGTCAGAATTACAGTTAGAGCAGGTCAAAAATGGGAACATTTTTGGTGAAAAATTTGTTCCTTGTTTTTGCTGAAAAATGTTGACGTTTGAAATATTTTGACCAGCTCTGATTGCACTCTCCGTGCTTGGGGAATCCACAGTGACTGCTCCCTCTACATGCCCCTGAGGCACACATGACTATATTAGGGAGTGGGGTGGCAGGCATTAGCCCTGCCCCTCCACAAGAGCCTGCTAAGGGAGGGTCAGAGTGCACTGTCCAAATGAATGGAGTATCCTGCACACAAGCAAACTCATGCAGCAAATTTGCCTCCCTGAAGCACAAATCTTTCCTGGAGCTGCCCGTTCGTTGGTTCTTGGTCCCCAATGCCAGGCTGTGTCTAATGGCACAATTGAGCCATTAATATTGTTAAGGCAAGGTCCATTTTTTAGTACATAATCATTTGGCACCTTTATTTGCTCAGCTTGCATTCTTCTAAATCTTAGACTGGCGGTTTTGTGAGGAGACCAAGCAACACCACTGAATGTAACTGAAAAGCGGAAATGCGATTTTTTCCCCCTTTCTTTCTGGAGCTGAATATTACAGGGGCTAATTGCATGATTTAACATTCGAAAACTTCACATTCCTTCTCTGACTTGGAGAGTAAAAGGGCCTATTATCATTTTCAGGCCAGATGTTTTAGTTTATTGAGCCCGTTTGATCCCTGCACCTGTCTAAGACCAGCAGTTGCTGGATTAGTGTAAAGGGCTGAATTAAAAAATCTGGACAACTGTTACCGAACAAGCGAATGGTGTGAAAATGAGCAGGCTTTTGGTATAAAGGATTTACTGTTTGTGACATAAGGCAGTACACATCATTTATAGTGCAAAATGAGCATGCAGCATTACCTCTGTAAGGCCATGTGCTAGAATATACATTACCAAGTGACAATTACAGGAACTTCCAATGAGTGGAGGAAAAGGTTGCGGGGGAAGGCCATAAGGGAAGGTAGGGACACATTACACCATCCATCTGTGAGACAGCCATACAGTTACAAGGAATTATATATTATTTCTGGTGGATTATGATGATTAGAAAAGGAAGAATTTGGTCCCCATCTCCACAGAGAATTTTGCTGTGTATCCTCAAGGAAGCAATGGCTTTTCACATACCTCTTTCCTGAACAGTGGCTCTTCCCCCGTCCCTCTGATTATGGCATATATGAAGTAATATATGAACTTTCTCTCTTCATTCCTTCTTATTTTTCTGTTCACTCATCCAGCTACAATGTATTGTGTCACATGACTCACTGAATTCCAATAAGTTTAATATCTTGGTCAATGTAGTCCACCTTTACTGCTTTAAAAACAAAAATAAATTACACAGGGGCATTGATTAGCTGCTTCTTGTAATTAGGCATTTATGGGGTAAATTTTCAAAGGTCTGTGACCTAAGCCCCTCTTTGAGGCTACAATCTGTACCTGTAAAATTTTCACCTGCAAAAATTAGTAGCAGCAATAAGTATGTTAGCCTTTAACTTCCTGACTTGTGTCCACTATCAGGTTCAGGCAAAAGTACTGAGATTTGCACTTGAAGTTCAATTACAGGTGCAGTTGCAGGCACAAATCTTGTGGTTACTGACATTATTTACTGAAGGTATATAGTACAACTTAGAGGCCCCAACTGAAGTCAGGCCGCCATTGTGCTGAGGCAGTGAAATGCAGTGAAAGATAGCTCCTGCCCTGAAGAGCTTCTCATCTAAATAGACAAGACAGACAAATGATGGGAGAAGTTCTATTATCTCCATTTGACAGATGGGGAACTGAGGGACAGAGAGATTAAGTGACTTGCCCAAGGTCACAAAGGAAGTCTATGGAAAAGCCAGGAATTGAAGCCAAATCTCCTGAGGTCCAGTCCACTGACTTAGCCACAAAGTCATTTGCACCTCCAAAAACAAAAAAACAAAAAATCATTGTAGCAGGGTGGTTACGCGCTCCACCAGGGTTAAAACCAGCCCTGGGAGAGGGCTGGAGGGCTGGGAGAACAGCCCAGGCTGAGTGAGAAGCAGGCCCAGCTGGCCCTATAAAGGCTTGAGCCAGGGGCTCAAGCAAACAGTCTCTCTCTGGCTTAGAGGGAGATGGGCCTGGCTGTAGGGAGAGAGAGACAGGGTACCTGAGTGGAGCAAGGCTGGGGAAAGGCAGAGGAGCTGGGGAGCTCCAACCTGAAAAGCCCCAGGCTGCGGCCTAGTATTGGGCTAATAGATACTGAGGGTTGCAGAGGGCAGCCTAGGGTTAGGCAAAGGCAGTAGGTCCAAACCCAATCTCACTGGTGATGAGTAGGCTGATACTGCAATCTGCCCCAGGGAGCAGGGGCTAGATGATGCCTGGCAGTAGTCTGATACTGAGGTGAGGTGGGGATAGTGGGTGGGGGTTCCCCTGGGAGGGGGAGACCCAGACCTGCCAGGGGGTAGCACCCAGAGAAAGGGGCACCAGGGTCCTGGGAGGTACATGGGGCAAGCGGCAAGGCGGATCACCGGCCTGCAGAGGGCGCTCTGATGGCTAGTGAGCTAATTCCCAAGGATGACCAGCAGGAGGCACGGCAGGGGTGAGTCTGCACTGCTATACCATTTTACAACAACATTTTCTAAAGGTTTCTGAGTTGTGTACAAATCCTGCATTTGTGCATCCAAACAGAAGTGAGCATGTACCTATCTGATTGTGCAAGCAAACCCTGTGTGGGTCAATGCAAATTCAGGCTTGACACCTCATACATATCAGAGGTCCTTTAAAGGCCAAAATGGAAGTATAGCGCCAGGTAGGAACTGGCTCCTCCATGGGTTTGTGTGGGAGGAGGATACAAGGAGTCAATGCGGGGACAGGCTGCAATCATAGCCCCTGTACTCTCCTTCGGGCATGCATAGGATTGCTTCTTGCCACCACCTCTGTGGGTGTTACTCCAAAGGGGCTTGATCCACTGCGCAGGTAAGGGCTTGAGGAGATTATCTGGATCTGGGATACCCATTGCATATTGCTAAATTTTGCAAATCAATAAGAGAACAAGGATAATGCATCCCAAAATGTACTATGTGAATTGAGTTTGACAACTGCCATTTAGTTTCACCATTGTATATAGTGAATATAGTATATCTTATAAAAATAACGAAGTCTTAGTAACATTAGATTCCCCCGCCCGCCCAGCATCTGCTGTTAAATCTTAGCTGGGAGACTGGCAATTTTCCATGCAGATTACATAGGGTGCAGTTTAGCAAAATATGAATTAGTGAGGTTTTGAGTGTGTGCACATGCGCGCATGCACAGACAAATTAGAGCTACTCAGAAAATGGAAAAAGAAATGTGAAAACTTCTGTGAAAACTTTTGGTTTTGATGCAATTTCTATTTTTTTTCTATTTTCCTGCCAGATTATTTGTGTGCAATATATATGTAGATATCTGTTTTTATATATATTTACTCATACATATGTAGAGAATTTTTCATTCTCATTGTCTCCATTCTCTCCTTACATGGCAGGAAAAATATCTTTTTTGTTAGCAATGACACTTTTATACCACATTATTTTTTCATTTTGAAAATTAAACCTTTTTTAAAATGCTCACACAACTTCATTTCATTGATCATGAAAGCCAAGACAGAAGAACCAACTATAATAAACTGTGGTAAGAGGAATCCTTATGCACTAAATTAATCCTTGATGTAACTACATTAAAGCCAGTGAGTTATAAATAGAAGCTCAAGCACCCATTACAGAAATACTTATAAGTACAAGTATGTGGTGGAAATATTACTTATGTATTTAAAAGTACAAGTATAAGTGCATATACTTTCAGCTCCCTTATTCCATGCAATTGTCAGGTCAATATATGGACAACTACCTAAATAATGTAAGCACATACTGGAAGGGAAAGAAAAAGAGGAACAAGTAAATGTTGTTCATATACACAAATAAGCATGGAATAACAATGAAAAAATCTCTTATAAATGTAAATACGTTTATAAATTTCATTTCCATTATATATTTATATGTGTATGCATACATACAAATTACAACATTATAGAATCAAGGTAGTGTAGGACTAGAATGGACCCTAAGAGGTCATCTAATCCAGTGCTCTGCACTAAAGGTAGGATGAAGTATTACTAGACCATCTCTGACAGATGCTTGTCTAACCTGCTCTTAAAAGTCTCCAATGATGGA
This sequence comes from Trachemys scripta elegans, assembly GCF_013100865.1. Taxonomy (NCBI): domain Eukaryota; kingdom Metazoa; phylum Chordata; order Testudines; family Emydidae; genus Trachemys; species Trachemys scripta. The sequence continues at coordinate 116,821,078 of NC_048300.1, forward strand.
GATTCCACAGCCTCCCCAGGCAATTTATTCCTGTGCTTAACCACCCTGACAGGAAGTTTTTCCTAATGTCCAACCTAAACCTCCCTTGCTGCAATTTAAGCCCATTGCTTCTTGTTTTATCCTCTGAGGTTAATAAGTACAATTTTTCTCCCTCCTCCTTGTAACACCCTTTTATGTACTTGAAAACTATTGTTTCCTCTCAGTCTTCTCTTCTCCAGACTAAACAAACCCATTTTTTTTTCAATCTTCCCTCATAGGTCAAGTTTTTTAGACCTTTAATAATTTTCGTTGCTCTTCTCTGGACTTTCTCCAATTTGTCCATATCTTTCTTAAAATGTGGCATACAGAACTGGACACAGTACTCTAGATGAGGCCTAATCAGGGTGGAGTAGAGTGGAAAAATTACTTCGTGTCTTGCTTATAACACTCCTGCTAATACATCCCAGAATGATTGCTTTTTTTGCAACATTATTACACTGTTCATTCTGTTTAGCTTGTGATCCGCTATGATACCCAGATCCCTTTCTGCAGGACTCCTTCCTAGGCAGGGAAGATTCAGAGACTGGAAAAGGGCAAATACATCCTAGAATACTCAAGTAGCTGACATTTTGTGTGTGTGCGCAACTGCTTGTTCCTTCCTAAATGTAGTACTTGGCATTTGTCCTTAATGAATTTCATCCTATTTACTTCAGATCATTTTAAATTTTAATCTTATCTTCCAAAGCACTTGCAACCCCTCCCAGTTTGGTATCCGCCACAAATTTTATAAGTGTACTCTCTGCCATTATCTAAATCCTTACTAAAGATATTGAACAGAACCGGACCCATTCCTGCAGTACCCCATTTTATATGCCCTTGCAGCTTGATCGTGAACCATAAATGACTACTGTCTGGGAATGGTTTTCTAACCAGTTATGTACCCACCTGATAGGTTGTATTTCCCTAGTTTGTTTATGAGAAGGTCTTGTGAGATAGTACCAAAAGCCTTACTAAAGTCAAGATATGCCACATATACCACTTCCTCCTATCCACAAGTCTTGTTACCCTGTCAAAGAGAGCTATTAGGCTGATTTGACATGATTTGTTCTTGACAAATCCATGCTGATTGTTACTTATCAACTTATTATCTTCTAGGTGTTTGCAAATTGATTGTTTAATTATTTGCCGGATTATCTTTCCGGGTACTGAAGTTATGCTGACTGGTCTGTAATTCCCCGGGTTATCCTTATTCCCCTTTTTATAGCTGGGCACTATATTTGCCCTTTTCCAGTCTCTGGAATCTCACCCATCTTCAATGACTGTTCAAAGATAATTACTAATGGCTCAGATATCTCCTCTGTCAGCTACTCAAGTGTTCTAGGATGCATTTCATCAGGCCCGGGTGACTTGAAAACATCTAAGTTGCTAAGGGCTTGTCTACACTTACATTTTATAGCGCTCTAATTTGCTAGCTCAGAGGGGTGAAAAATCATCCCCCTGAGCGCAGCAAGTCTGAGTGCTTTAAAGCGCTAGTGAAGACAGGCTCCAAGCGCTGGAGGTGGTTTACCAGGAGCACTGGGAGAGCTCACTTGCAACCACACTCACACCTAAGGTTATGTCTACACTAGAACTTTTGACAGTAAAATTTGTCAGCCAGGGGTGTGAAAAACACTCCTGACCTACCTAATTTTTACAGGCAGAAGCACTGGTGTGGACAGTGCTATGTTGGTAGGAGATGCTCTCCCACTGACATAGCTATTACCACTTGTTGGGATAATTTAATTATGTTGACGAGAGAGCTCTATTCTGTCAACATAGAGCAGCTACATGGAAGACCTTACAGGGCACAGCTCCAGCGGCACAGTTGTGCCACTGTAAGGTCTCTAGTCTAGACATAGCCTACCAATTTTTAACTTGTTTTTTTTCCCCTATTTTAGCCTCTGATCCTACCTCATTTTCACTGGCATTCATTAAGTTAGGTGTCAAATTGCTACTAAACTTTTTGGTGAAAACTGAAACAAAAAAGTCTTTTGGCACTTCTGCCATTTCCACATTTTCTGTTATTGTTTCCCCCCCTCATTGAGTAACGGGACTAGCCTGTCCTTGGTCTTCCCCTTTCTTCTAATGTATTTGTAGAATGTTTTCTTGTTACCCTTTATGTCTCTAGCTAGTTTAATGTTGTTTTGTGCCTTGGCCTTTCTAATTTTATCCCTACATACTTGTGTTATTTGTTTATTCATTCTTTGTAATTAGACCTACTTTCCACTTTTTGTAGGACTCTTTTGAGTTTCAGATCATTGATGATCTCCTGGTTAAGCCAGGGTGGTCTCTTGCCTTAGTTCCTGTCTTTCCTATGCAGTGGGATAGTTTGCTCTTGTGCCCTTAATAATGTCTCTTTGAAAAACTGCCAACTCTCTTGAACTGTTTTTCCCCTTAGACTTGCTTCCCATGGGACCTTACCTACCAACTCCCTGAGTTTGCTAAAGTCTGCCTTCTTTACATCCATTATCTTTAGTCTGCTGTTTGTCCCTCCTACTATTCCTTAGAATCATAACGCTGTCACATCATGATCACTTTCACCCAAGCTGCTTTCCATGTTCAAATTCTCAACCAGTTCCTCCCTATTTGTCAAAATCAAATCTAGAACAGCCTCTCCCCTGGTAGCTTTCTTCACCTTCTGAAATAAAAAAAATAGTCTCCAATATATTCCAAGAACTTGGATAATTTGAGCTTTGCTGTGTTATTTTCCCAACAGATATCTGGGTAGTTGAAGTTTCCCATCACCAAATCCTGTGATTTGGATGATTTTGTTAGTTGTTTATAAAAAACCCTACCATGACATCACCTTTATTTTTAAACCTTGTTATCCTTACCTAGAGACTTTCAACAAGTCGGTCTCCTATTTCCATCTCAACTTCAGTCCAAGTGTATATATTTTTGATATAAAAGGCAACACCTTCTCCCTTTTTTCCTTGCCCATTCTTCCATAGATACGTTTATTAACTAGCATGTCTAGTTCTTCCTGCTTATTCCCCATACTTCTCGCATTAGTATACCAACATTGGGGAGGAGGGATAGCTCAGTGGTTTGAGCATTGGCCTGCTAAACCCAGGGTTGTGAATTCAATCTTTGAGGGGGCCACTTAGGGATCTGGGGCAAAATCAGTACTTGGTCCTGCTAGGTGAAGGCAGGGGGCTGGACTTGATGACCTTTCAAGGTCCCTTCCAGTTCTAGGAGATAGGATATCTTAAAAAAAAAAAAATCTAAGATACAGATTCAATTTTCCCCTGTATTCTCTCTTGTATCTCAACTTATCCCTGCAATAACTGCCCAGGCTCCCCCCAGATTCTGACCCTTCTCTCAGATCTCCATGTTTTAGACTTTCCTCTGGGCTTTCATCTCCTGACCCCATCAAACGTAGTTTAAAGCTCTCCTCACTAGGTTAGCCAGTCTTTATCCAAATATGTTCTTCCCCTTTCTTGATAGGTGGAACCCATCCTGTTGTCAAGGAAGCCAAAGCCTTCCTGGTAACACCATCCTTGCAGCCAGGTATTCACCTCCAGGATACATCTGTCTCTGCCTGTGCCCCTGTCCTTGACCAAAAGGATCAAAAAGAACACCACCTGTGCCCCTAGCTCCTTCACCCTTACTCCCAGAGCCCTGTAGTCACTTCTGATCTGCTCAGGGTCATACTTCACAGTATCATTAGTGCCCACATGGATGAGTAGCATGGGGTAGTAGTCAGAGGGATAGATGATACTCGACAATCCCTGTGTAACATTTTGGATACAGGCTCCTGGCAGGCAGCATACCTCATGGGATGTCATGTCAGGGTGACAGATGGGTGCCTCTGTCCCCCTCAGAAGAAAGTCACCAACCACCACTACCCTACATTTCCTCCTGGGAGTGGTGGCTGTGATTCTCCCAGCCTTAGGGGTACATGGCTTCTCCTCCTTCATCTTTTGGGGCAATTCCTCATTGCTTGTTGCCAGGGCAGCATAACAGTTCATCACTATGATGGGTAGGTTGGAAGGAGGGGTAGAGCATTGCCTGCTGCCAGAAGTAACCAGCAGCCAGTGTCCTCCCTGTGACACAGCCATATCATCCTCCCCTGGAGGTGTGACATGACAGCAGTCCTCTCTAGCCAGATAGCTTCCTCAGCCTCGGATATCTCCATGTGAATACTCTCAAGGAATTCCTCATGGGCATGGATGCTCCTCAACCTAGCCACCGCCTCCTGTAGCTCTCCCACCTGCTTCCTGAGAGATTCCACCAGCAGACACCTCTCACACTGGCCAGTGCCCCAGCCTGGCTTTCTGAGAGTGGGAAATTCAGATCACAGTCTCTGCAAATCCACACCAGGATCTGGGTAGAGGCATCCATGGTCAGGTTCTCTGTCTGGATACAGGCGAAGGTGGAGGAGACAGGAGCAGTATTGCCACTGGTGATGTAGCATTTCCTATCCGTAGTGATTATATTACAACTCCCTCTTATAAACTTCTTGTCTAACTCTTATATGCAGACTAGATATCATTCCATGAAATGAGCATTTTCTTCAATAACAGCATAATCTCGAATATATCTGCCTGAAGATGGGATTTGACTATTTCAGAAAATGCATTTTGAAAAAGTACCTGCAGATTAAAAGATAGACACTTATGCTTTAAGTACCTTTAAAATGTACTTACATGTAAATTCTGCATACGGAATATTTAAAGTACTTAAATACAAGTAAAGTACTTCAAAATACTTGTGTGTACTGTACTACAAATGTACTTCTGTACATGGGAATATTCAGTAAAGTCAATGGAATCATATGAGGGATGAAACAGACCCACCGAAATTAATTATTGGTTTGTTCAAACATCTGATTAAAACACTGCATTGAATAAATCTAGTCTTTTAATTGCCATGATGGATTCAGCTCCATGATATCTTTATTTCTTCCCACTAGCAACAGTTGCAGCACAATTAATAATGTATAACATGCAACTGGAGGCTGTCCTGTTTGGTGCCACCAGCAGCATGTGCATAGTGCCTGCATTATATGATATATGATGAACACGCCGCTGGTCTGCTACTTCCAAAAGTCCCTTTGATTTCTCAAAATAACTATCAGCAATGGCATCCAGTTCTGAACTCGTCTAAGGCATATCACTTGCATGAGAGATGCTTTTATATTTTGGCACGGCTTGCAAACATGCCATTTAATGCACAACTATGAGACAGTAGATAAGTCAATTTAAGTGCTTGGAGTCAACGAAGTACGCTCTAAACCATCAGATACTTCTATCCTAGCCCCTTAAATTTGATTTGCAAACATTGCAGATATCCTGAAGTTTAAGTAACTGGCACAGGACAGTTTAAAAAAAGAGAGAACATGTAAACTACTTTGATTGTTGGATCAAACCACTGTGCCCCCCCCCCAGTTGTATGGAACTAGCTGAATACAGTAAAACTGTTCAAAAAAATCCAGAATAGCACATTGGTTATTTGTATTTATTTGTGGCCTGTTTCTCAGTGGTGCTGAGCATCTGAGGAGCATTAGCTCAACACCATGGAGAAACAGACTAGTGACATACATTGCCTTACTTCATGGTTATGTCACTGGATGAATGTGCACTTGTGGAAACTGGGATGCAGCACCTCACTGCCATCCCCAGACCTCTCCATCACATGCCCTTGCTCACAAAGGCCTCGTAGTCACTACAAATTTGTATCATGGTAGAATGCAACAATGAAGCGTCTACCGTTAGATGACTATGATGCTGTGACATTACCCAGGGTATAATCTGGACCAATGAACAGCTATATCCCCTCAGTTATCCACTCCTGGTCTGCCCACTCGCAGCCTCCAGCATGTAAGTTACTCCCAGTTGTACTGTAAAAGTGCTATGGCCATCCATTCATGAATTACACTGCAGAGCAACACCAGCAAATTCTCAGTCCCAGATCTTCCCCCAGAAATCTGTGTCTTATGATGCCCAGCCCTCTTCTGGTCAATACAAGCTCATATAAAGCCTATCATTTTATTAATAGAAAATGATATGCACAAATCTTGTTATCTCATATAGAGTTTTCCAAGCACTTCAATCCAAACACATTGGTTTAGATAAAACAGTAAAATAAGTTTATTAACAACAGAAAGGTAGATTTTAAATGACTACAAGTAATAAGGCATAAAATTAAGAATTGGTTACAAGAAAATAAAAGTAAAATGCAACTAATAGCTAACTTAACAAGCTAAGTAAATTCAAAGCAAAGATCTCTCTCACCACAGTCTTACTGGCTGAATCTCTCTCAGTCAGGATCCCTCCTCAGTCCATGGCTTCTTTTGTTCTTCAGGTGTTGTTGCTGGGGATAGAGCTGAAGGGAGAGATGAGTTGGGACATCTCCTTTCTTATACTTCCTTCTCTTCTTTGAGACATCTCCAGGTAAGATTCAGGAGACAAAGTCTGTGGATGGGAACCCCAACCTGTCTCTTTGTCAAAATGTAGATTTTTTTTTTACCCACACCCTCTTTCCTGCCTGTTGTGGGGTATGTACACCCCATCACGGGGTGTTGGGTCACGTAGGGTTAGATGTAAGGGTGGAGGCAATTCTGCATCCAGTCAGGTCCTCGCCGATGACCCTTACTGCAACATGGGGTGGTATTACTTAGCAACCAGAGTCAGTGAGCAGCCCTTCCTGCCAGGGCAGCATGGCCCAATGGCCAGAGTCAGGGAGCAGCCCTCCTCTGTGAGATTGTGCAGCCAGTTGGCTCATTGGGGGAGCGGGGCACCACTAAGGGGTGTGTGGTGCCCCAGATAAGGGGACTCAGGCCCTCCCTGCTCCTCCAAGCCCCAGCCCAAGGCCCTAGTGATGGTGGGGGTGCTCACCACTGAGTCAGTGAGGATCCTCCCAAAACACGTTGACCAATCCCCCGGTTCACTCACTGGTGAAGATTTTGAGTCCCCTGGGCTGCTTCTTACCCTTTCCCCCTCATCGAAACTCCCCAGGTCCCCTGGGGTCCTCAAATGGCTGGGCTCCCACCGGTGCCATCCTTTTTCTGGGCTTATTGGGCAACCTGGAGTCTCCAGTCAGGAACTATGTGTGCCGTAGTCGGGGTTTGTAGCAACTCCCTGCAGGGAGTTTTCAGCCTGCATCCTTCCCCATCAGCAGTCTCCCCAGACTGAGCTGGGCTGCTACCTTTTATATGCTGCCTCCAGGCTGAGCATGCCCAGCAGGGTCAGAGGGGCAGGGCTTCCTCAGCCTGCAAAGCAGAGTTAACCCTTTTGGGGCTGGTGCGTGGTAGGCACACCCGGTCACACTGCCAAAGAATGGCCACTTTACCAGGCGATGGCCCATTGACACCTGGCTGAAGCATTGGCTAGCCTTTTATTTCTAGAGAACCAGTTGGACTCCAGATCTGCTCTCCAGATTTCAATATGGCTTAGTAACATCATACAGTAGGATCTTATAACTTTACATACAATGTTGCCACACATTTTACCAGGACAATAATGATCAGCAAATTATGAGTTTTCAAATGATACCTCACAAGGCATACTTTGTACAAGATTTATCATAGTCCTATAATGGGATGAACACAGGGTACAGACTGTCACAAATGAAAGTTACCACTAATATGAGGTAGACCATGACTTTGCAATAGACACGCATGAATAGTGTTCAGCATTGCATCAGAGATAGTTGTGTTATGCCCTGGTTCCACTTTCAATTTAGAAATGCAACAGAAAATAAAGTTGTACTGAACAAAGTCCAATCTATGGTATGACTGTGGTCATGCACTTTATATGAAAATGGTCATCAAGACTCAGATTCAGGAAAACTCTTAAACACATGATTAAGTTTAAGCCTGTGACTTAAATGCCTTCTTAGAAAGGGATATTTTCCTGCACTGCATTGGGGCCCAGTTGAGCATCTGATGAAACACTAGAGCAGTGATACTCAGACTGAGCCTCAAGTGGCTCTTTAACGTGTCTCCTGTGGCTCTTTGCAGCACATGATATTAAAACACCATGTGATTTAATTATTAGCCAGTCAGGATGTTTCATGGTCAAAGACAAAACTGCAAAATCCAGGACCTGATCCACCTGCGACTCCAATCTCTTTGAACAACGAAACCGTCGACTCAGTTTCCTGCTTTTACTATCTGGGTTCTATACTTTCCAGTTCACACACAGAGGTTCTCCATTGGATTGGCATCACAGCATCTGCCAAAGGCCGTTTACAACGGCTATAGAATCAACATCATCTTACTATGACAACCAAGTCCAGGAATTATTTGAGCTGTATCCTTCCCATACTGTTGTACGACTGTGAAACATGGACACTGCGCTGCTCAGACTGGACAAAGCTGGAGGCTTGCCACACAAAATGTCAACTTCATATGTTGGGCATAAAGTGGAATGACTTCACCTGTAATGCAGATGTTTATGATCGCTCGTGTCTACAGACTACTGGGGCCATTGTCTGCAGGTGGCGCCTTACGCTTTTCATACATGTCGCAAGGATGCCACAAGATGTTCCAGTGAACGCTGTTCTCTGGGTGGCTTGTAACATCCAGGATACAATTCCACCAACCGAGGGCTGGAGGTGGCCCAGAGGTAGGCCCCCTATTACATGGGTTCATAAAGTCTGTTCCAATGTTGGACTCTCAGGCCGTTGCCTGGCAGTTGCGCAGGAGCGGACCAAATGGCGAACAATCGCTCCGGCCAACTGTCTGGCTAAGCATTGAAGAAGGAGGATGCCTTTACTATGTAATTACCCAATTGTAGCATACTTAATCATTTTGCTATGTTTGTATGTCTGTATTACATTATATTGATTTCATATAGAAAAAAGCTTTAGTGCAGAGTTACTCGGATGTCAGTGACTCAGGAGCCAAATTAGCGATCAACATTATCCAACATTATCCAAAAGAGCCACTGAATTCACACTACTGTGACTCTTTTGGATAATGTTGATCACTAATTTGGCTCCTGAGTCACTGACGTCCGAGTAACACTCCTCTAGAGCTTTTTTCTATATGAAATCAATATATAATGTAACACATACATACATACAAACACAGCAAAATGACTAAGTATGCTACAATTGGTTAATAAAACTAAAAATAAAAAACACTAACGCTTTTTTCTATATGAAATTATTTTATATGAAACATATTAGCACTCAGTCTTTGATTCTTATTCCTCAATCCTCTGTGGATTGATTCAATTACACTGTGCCTTTGAAGCTATGGTGGCGTCACTAGGAGACATCAGTAGACAAAACATGAAATTCACCTGGCTTGTTTTGTTGTGCCATCCAGTCCTGCTTTAGGCACAGAACCTCAGTGAAAATCCATTGCCTTTGTTACTCTGTGGCTAATCCAGACAGAGAAGGAAGGGGAGTTCAGGAATCGGTATTTCTCTTCTTGGGGATGGATTAAGAGGCCAATTTTTACAATATATTCTTAAAATTCTTGTGCTCTTTGTAGGAAACCAAAGAATTGTACTGTGCATGCTCGGGACCAACTAAAACCTGAAAGACTGAGACCCTTTGTCATTTTACACTTGCAGTTTAAATTCACTCTAATCCTTCCTACACAGAGTTGAGTAAGAAAGAAGTAAACAGGCTAACACTAAAATCCCACTGTTTATAGGATTAATTTAGAGGCAAGAAAATGATATATACCCTTGTGCTGGGGGTGGGAAAACTGACACTGCTCCGGAGTGAGCTCCAGAATGTAGCAGAATTCTTCCTAGAGCTCCCCATTGCATGCCTATGGCTTACACCTCCTTGAGAGAATGTAGCATGCTCCCCTGGGGCACCAGGTCCTCTCTACAAGCTGGTGGGGGGTATCAGAGGAGGAGAAGACGTGGTTTGACTTCCTCTCAGCCCCCTTTGGGCAATGTGCACCCTTGGGTGTGGTGTTTTATTGAGGCAAAGGTGCTTGTATTTAATGCTTGCATTGTTTGAACTGAAACTTTATGTAACTTGAAACAACAGCAACCAGAACTTGGTACTGACTTCAGCCTGCAACCAGTACATTCAAAATTGTCACAAATAAGAAAGTTATCTAAAGTGAAATAACTCTGAGCTGAAGTTGAGTTCAGTGCTAGAGCATCTGCCTCTTGTATCTACTCACACACAGTTTGCTTTCTTTAAAGTGAATTTAGCACATCGATTGGCAGCACTAGAATCTTGTCTACACTAGAGAAATTGATCATAAACCATTCCAACCCTTTACTGCACTTGTAAAACATTTTATGTCCATGCACAAATGTGTCTCAATTGGTTTACAAGCAGCCTGAGAACCAGCTGGAGCAAACTATGCTCCCAACAGATCTAAGAACTTGTTCACTGTAAACTGGTTCAGTCTGAAACTATTTAGTGCAAATATGGATGTAGACTAGTTGAAGTGGTTCAACTTGTCCTCCCGCTACTGTCCCACAGTGTACTGGTGGACTTTTGAAATCTTCCAGAATACATTGCTTCTAAAAGCTTTGCCAGAAACTGTGGGATAGATACCCAGAGGTATCTGCAACAGTTTAGAATAGCGCTAGTATAGATGTGGGACAAAGTGCAAGGGTTCTTAAGGTGGTTCAGAATGGCTACTATGAATGCATGACTCATTTATGCTTGAATGGATTCTGTCCAATTAGTTTGGGTCTCTCTTTAGCCACAAGAGATGTCCAGCACCAGTAGAGGCAGCGAAGTCTTTTCTGCCTCACCTGCATGATGTTCTTCCACCCTGGGCTGGACTTCTGGGGTGAGAAAGAAGGTGATACTTTCTTCATGGTTTGTGAGTAAAGACCAAAGCAATGATATTTGCCATTTGATTACTCTCAGAGAATGCACCTTCATTCTAACAGAGTGAGTTATAGAGCAATGATCTGATAGGTTCTGCATCTGCAGCAATCATGATCTGGGTCTATCTAATTACAAGCAAAACGCTCTTTGGAATTCTTGCCTATGGCAATAGAAAGAATCCTGGTGGGAACATAAATCACTCAGTCAGCAATAATGATGACTGCAGTCGAGGCAGATCAGCACTCCGATCTGTGCATGAGAACAATACTTTGCACAGAGCAGTATGTAATGTGGTAAAATTATGTGCTGCTTATCTAATTCAAAATAGGTTATAACAGTATAATTCCTGGGATGTTTCAGCACAGTGTATAATTATGATAACCCATTAACACTAATGGGAATAGTGCTTATTGCCCCTCAAGCATGGCAGAAACTTCCCTTAAACACCCATGAGGTCACTTCATTGTCCTCCTTCAAATACCTCCTTAAAGCTCACATCTGCTGTGATGTGCACAAAACCATTATCAGCTGCTAGAGACCGCGTGTGCTCTGCTATTGCTTTTCATGCTGACCAGTGTCATCTCATTGTTACCAAATGCTCTCAAGTACCTAACTGGCCTGTTACCATAGTATCCAAGCACCTCATAATCTTTAATGTCTTTAGCCTCACAACAACCTGTGAAGTAGGGCACTACTATTATCCCCATTTTGCAGATGGGGAACTGAGACCCGGAGAGGCTAAGTGACTTTCCCATAGTCACCCAGGACATCTGTGGCAGAGCAAGGAGTTGAACTGAGGTCTGCCAAGAGCTAAGCTAGTGCACTAACCATTGTACCACCCTTCCTCTCCATGCATTACCTCTTCTCTCTAATCCCTCTATCTGTGCCTCATAACCACCTGCTACCTCTTGTCTTGTACATTGGGACAGGAACCATCTCTTTCCTGAAGAGCCTGTAGTCTGTGTTGGGGGGCAGAGCTGAGGCTGAGTGGGCTGGGAAAGAAGCCCCCCCCCCTTTTCTTTCCATGGAGAATCCCTGGAAAAGATAAGTGAGCCTCACCATAGATGGCTTTTCCCTCTCATGCATCCCTGGGGAATCTGCCAAGTTTGGAGATGGATTCTTCAACTTGCTCTGCAGGCTCAAATGCTGCCCTAGATGGAATAATGTGTGGGGTGGGGGGATCTCCAGAGGGGGATGCTTATTGAAATATCCCCTCCCTGACTTTGGTTGATCTGGCTCTAAGTGAGGATTTAGTGCAGTAACAAAGGCAAATGGTTCGGTCTTAAAGGCTTTAAGAATCTCCCCCACTCCTTGAATTCTATGTGCATTACAATGTAGGAGACATTGGTGTGAAACGATTCCTCCATATAATCAGTAGCTCAATGAAATCACGCGAGAGGAAAACACCACAGAAAAGTTGCACTTCTATATGAGGAGATATACCAGAGAAAAAATTCTCACAGCAACGTAATGGAATCCACAGTGGAATCTAACAAAATCTCTCCATGGGGTGTAACAAGGGCTTACTGGTTACACTGCAGTTGTCTAGAACTTATTAACAGCAGGGCAATAAACTTTCCTAATACAATATATATAAGAAAAGGAGTGTTAACTCATTTTTTTACAAAATTGACCAGAGCAGGTTGGTAATAATAACCCATAAACATTTACTACAAGTAAATTACTGAGTGTAATTTCTATAAGTCACGTTATACCTTCTTAGCTCGCAAACTGAAGTAACACAGTCTACATGCCATATTTATCACACACTGCACACCTCAGGAATAATGAAGCCAAATACATTTTGTAACCAGAATGTATTTTGAAAATAGAAAGGACAACAGTCTCTATCACTTTCAAAACAGATGCCATCAACTAAAAAGCAGCATAGAAAGCACTTGGGCATTGGTTTGCTAAATGTAATGTAACATTTACCCGCTACAAGTCAGAGGTCAATGTCTTTTCCCTTCTAGTAAACACTGGCTTTGGAAAAATACGGAGGAGCACTGTATACTTGATTTGCTTTGAACAATGTTTCCATTAGCAGAAATATAAATGTTCCTAAGTGGTTTTCCTCCTGCAGCACATGGCTGCTACGCTTAGTAGTTTTAGGTCTTTCAAAACATAACAATACCCTTTCCAGCTAAAATTACCTTGAATTTAATATGACATTTTAAACAACTGGAGAATTTGATTTGGTGCCCTTGTCACCACTATCAGTGTGCAGTCTTTTACCTCCTGGCCTGGGGGGAGATGAGAACATAATGTTTATGGGGTGCTGACTTCTCCCTGGACAGGGCTGCCACACTCTGACTTACTGCATTTAAATCAGCTTCATCACAGTGGAGCTGTTTGTGTTTTTCTTTCACACAACTTAAAACTGCTCTTCTGAACCTGTTGCCTGTTATTAAAAGTCATGTCTAAAAGGACATGCATCTGGGTCCATCAGTGCAGCTTTCTGAAAGGTCAGTAGAAGGATCATCTTTGGCCTGGCTGCCAGAGCTAGCTGAATTGAGTCGGAGCCCCTGCTCTGGTTGTTGTCCAGACATGGGGATTCTCCTTGCGGAAAGAAGATTCCTGGGTGGCATAAAGCTGATGTAGTGACTCTGCACCACCCTTTCTTGTACCTCAGCATAGGGGAAAGTGGCTGGGGAAAAGTGTTGTCAGGGCTCCTTTCACACTGGCAATTCCTGACTGCTGGAACGGCCCTTTGGGGCTGTGGACAGCTGGTCATATGTAATAACAGCCTTCGGGATATTCTAACTTCTTACAGAGACTATATTGGTCCCTCCCTTGCCCAAATTGGGGAGGGGAGAGGGCACAAAGGTAGCTTATAAATATCATTGGACTGCTCTCCTTAAACTGAGCCATGTATACCTTGGACAAACTCTAAAATCACCTTTGTGATGTTCACAGAAAGGAGTTGCCCGGACAGCAAGAGACACTGAGCCAGATTTTTCCCCTGCCCCATTTTGCGATGCCAAAAAAATGAATGCAAAAGGAATGTAAAACGCTGCCAAGTCAGAATGTTAGTACTCACACTGCAAAGGATTATGCAGGGTGCAGGGAAATAGGGAATCATATGCCTTGTTTGGGATGTGAATTCATATCTTTCTCCTAGTGCTGGGTGAAGTTTTTTGGACTAACAGTTGTCTGAAAAATGCCATTTTGGCTGTCTCTATTCATGAGTCGGCCATGAATTTGCTGAATAGTTGCAGACAGAAAAGAGAATTTGGACTACATTCATGAAAGAGCCAGAGTGGGAGGAGCCCACCTTGTAACCTTTTCCAGTAGTCAGGGCAGTCACCTGGGATGTGGATGACCCAGGTTTGAATCTCCACTCTAGAGCTGGGATTTGGAAGCAGGTTTTCTCCCTCCCACATGTGCTCTAACCATTAGGCTATTATTGTGGGGTAGGGTAAGCTATAGTTTATTCTGGGCTATAGAATCATTCTCACACTTGCTGACTGCCTTAATGACTAGTCCAATATTGTATACAAAATGAAACAGTTTCAACAGGAGAGGCAACTGAAGAAGGATTACCTTGGAGTATCCTACACTGTGGTGATTTGGGCATGCACCAGGTGGTGTGGAAAGACCTGGCTTCAAATCCCGCTCTAGAGTGGGGATTTGAACCTAATCTCCTCCTCTCCCAGATGAGTACCTTAACCACAGGGCTAAAAGTTATAAAGTGGACTCTTCCTCCTCTAGCTGTTTGGGGGATCTAGCCCTTTAAAAATGCCTGGAAATAAAAAAAAATGCAGATCAAACAACATTTTTCCTTTGATCTGAAACAGACTTTTTCATTTAGCTGAAATTCTGGTGGAATTTTTCAGTTTCAAACTGAAATTTATTTTTGATTTCCTTCCCCCTTGCCACTGACCTGCCCAAGAACCAAAAAGTCAGTGATTCACCCAGCTCTCTTTTGTAACATTGAATCAGGTGTCTCCTTTTGCCTATAAGACCTTACCTGGTGACCAGACATAAAATTTTATAGAGTTCCATATGGTTTATGCATAACCAAAATAAGATATGTTTTCTCCTTTTTATTTCCTATTGTTTTGGTAAAATTTGCCACTCCAGTGCATGTTTTTCAGTGGTTGAACCAGTGGACCATGAAGGTAAGGTCTCTTTTCTCAATAGCACTCAAATGATGATTCTTAAAGGCAATTATGGCCACTTTCATTCATGTATTTTTAAAGAAGCGGTAATTAAGTTCAAATATGAAAGCAAATTTTTTAAAAAACCTCTCAAAGCAGATAAATGGCAAATACTTTATTTCAGGGCAAATTCCACTTGCTGCGCTGAAGGGTTTGGGTGCACATTTATATCTTTTACGATGTTCATGGAAACCCATCTTCTGTATGATAACATAAGGTGCATGTTTATGACAAAGGCATTTATGGCAGAACTCAGAGTGATTCAGAACCAAGGTAAAGGGGTTTTATGTCAGAAGTGGCTTTATTAGAAGATAGATCTGTACAGTTCTGATTTAATTAATTCTTTCCTTGGAAACAAAATGCTATTCACATTTAGTGTTTTGATACCCACAGCCCCATTTGGAGGTATTCAGCATTTTGTATGGGAAACCACAGAATAGGATCTACTCAGCTCTTTATGAATAGAAACTCAATCTCTTGAATATAATAGAGCCATTCGCTGGCTCTGGCCTTGTGTTCTATTGTTAAAATTTAAATATATGTATGTGTATATATCCATGTAGACAACAAATAGTATTATTCTGTCTGTACCCAAAAGGACAGAAATCTAGATTAGGAAAACATTTCCTAAAGAGATTAAAATGAGATGGTAAAAGAAATGTAGCAAAATGGAGTGTTCTTTTGTGTGTGTGTGTAAAATAATAACACAAGATACAACAACTAGCAGAGGATGCCATTTATCCAAGGTTCTAAGAAATGTTATATCCCTAGTATATGCTAGAAAGAACCTCCACAATCAAACATTTGAAAGGATTTATCTAAATTTAGTTAATACTTGTAATAAATAATTGCTGCTTTTATGATTTTAAATGGGGCGATTCCTACTTAGCTGCTCTTTTAGGGCCTGCTCCTTCTCCACTGAGGTCAGTGGGAGTTTTACGGTTGATTTCAGTGGAAGCAGGATCATGCATTTTGCCAGCAGGGATTTGTCTGCATGTGTTATGGCTAAAAGGCGATTATTTTCTAGCACCTTTTTGGCTTTAATCAGAGTGTTTCTAATTAAAGAAAAATTTTCTTTTAAATAATAAAATCCCAGAGCTCCCCTTACTGAGTAGTACCGAGGTAATGGGATTACTCATAAGCATTTAAAACAATTTGAGAAGAGGGTTCAGTGTTTTGAACACAGGGACAAATTGTGCCCTCCTGTATAAGTGGGGGGGGGGACTCCATATTCTTACGTCAGGGTTGGAGTTCACCTTCTTTCCCCCCCATCCTCCTCACCCGGCAGAAGAAGCTGGAACTTTAATGCCCAGCTCCATTGATCCCCTGAAAACTCACATGGATCCTAGGGATCTGCTAGAGGCCAGGGCTATTTGTGCCAGTGAATTTGCACAAATGATGATTCACCAGCGAGGCACCTTCTGTGGCCTTCTCACCTTTTAAAAACATTTTTCTGTGCTAGGGCAGATAGAACCCCAGAGTTGTGCATCACCTGAACAGGTTCCTCCCATCCTGCTCCCCTTGCTTAGTGAAATGGTATCACATACCACTGTGTTCCACACTGCAAGTTAAATGCTCAGAAGCCTAGAAGGGTGGATTATTCTCCGCACCGATCAATTAATTCATTGAGAGCCCCATGTACACTAGAGGCCAGAATATGGTCCTGTGTGTATTCTGAGTCTTCAACTAGGAGCTGAACAGAAGTTATTCCAGATGGAGAGGATATTACTTTTCTATTTACTGACTGGATCTCATCCTGCAAATACATTATGTGCATGAATAACTTCCCTCATGAGTGGTCTCATTGAACTCAAAGGGTGGGTCTAATCCTGTCAGCAAAGTTATTCATGTGTATAAGTGTTTTCCAGATGGGGTCCAGGGATTGTTCTTTATGCAGGGGGGGAGGGTTAAGGTGGGATCCTTTGGCTCCGGCCCCCATAGTAACCCTGAGCTACCACAGTGAGTCAGAGATTGAGTAGCTGGCTGCAGCACAGTCAGTGTACAGCTGATGGTTGGCTGCCTCTGGAGTGAGCTGGGCTCCCTTGCTTGGGAAGCAAATCAAGAGCTCAGGGATGGGTGGAAGACAAAAGCCCATCTGAGTGGGAGCAAGGGTGGGGTTCCGGAAGGAAATTCCATTGTAGAGGAAAGCTGGGCTGGGTAGAACAGTCTGTCTGGTGGGATGCCCATGGATCAGAGGCTGGCATTTTGGAGGTCCCAGGCCTATTTAACTGTAAGCTGTTTGTGGAATCTAATGGACAAGGACTCCTGATATCCTTAGACTGTAAGTGTTTTAGGGCAGGAACTGTCTTTTTGCTTTGTGTTTGTACAGCACCTAGCTTAATGGGTTCTGGTCCGTGACTAGGGCTCCTAGGTGCTATGGTAACACAGATAAATAATGATAAATCTACACAAGCAGTAGAGAGAGAAGGTAATTAATACATGCAGTCTCATTCGTACATTTCATAGAGCAATTACATTTTATGAGAATTTTGCTTTAGCCTTCATAACCCATAATATTCTAGACTAGCAGTCAAATTTTCAAATGTGCTCAAGTGAGTTAGGAACTGAAATTCCATTTCAGAAGTGATTTAGGCACTGAGGGCCAGATTTTTACAGGTGTTTAGGTGCCTAAAGATGCAGTGAAGTGCCTAGTGGGATTTTCAAAAGCATTGAAGTGCCTAACTCCTAGTGATTTCAATGGGAGTTAAGCACCTAACCTGCTTAGGTGCTTTTTGAAAATCCCACTGTTAGGTACTTAAGCTTCATTTCTTCTGAAAATAGGACTTAGGCTCCTCAGGCACTTTTGAAACATTTACCTTTTCTCTCTCTGTGCTTAGAAAGTTTAACTTTAAAAAACGTGTAAGGGTAAATTGTTCAAAGCACTTTGTTTCTTTAGTCTAAAGTTTTGACTAATCACATCCCTTCCTCAATCACCATTTTTTTTCTTTTTTGTACTATAATATTATAGACCTGGTTAGTTCACTCATTCTTTTCTCACAGTGCAACTTGAGCCATGTTCAGTGTTATGTTACTTCCTTCCTGCATCAAGAAACCTCCATCATGCCCAATTTACGCTCTTTGCTTTCACTACACAGTGTGGCAGAGTTCCGAGCTGCAGTTAGTTAATGGTGATTAAAGTGACATGGAAATCTAGCAACAATACTGTCCGAACTAGGAATGAAAACCTTGACTACATTTGTTCTAGTTTGAAGCCAAACTTACTTGAACTCTGCCTGGGTGTAAAAAGATTTTTGTTTACACCAATTTTTAGGGTGGAAAACAAACTTCCACTTTAAAGTACTTGTGTTAAAAATAATAATCACTTCTTGGGTAAAAAATTCCAAAGCACCTACATGACTTAGAAGCCTACATTTTATTTTCAAAAGTGATTTAGGAACCTTACTGTCATCAAAAGTCAATGGAATTTAGGCTCCTAAGTTATTTAAGCAGTTTTGAAAATTTTACCCTCAACATAATATGGTCCAATTGACCTGATGATATTGTCCTAAGATTCAGAATGGAGATGGCTAGGGGAAATGGCCAAAGTGAGAATTAGAGAGGAAGATCTATTAAGATTAATATGCATTCCTACTTGCTCACCGATGTACTGCATTCCAAATACTTCCAGCACTGGAAAGCATTCATACTATTTTCAGATATTTCTTGAGGGTTTTTGATGTATATTTTAAATGAATTTTGAGGGCACCTGAAACATTCTGAACCATGTTGGAGATTGCCATGGTCACTTTGTGACCAATCAGCTATAACATGGGCAGTGGCAATACACAGAATTGTCCTGCCAGTGTTCTTCAACATTAAGCCTGGAGGACCACCTGTAGAGATGAGACACCACAAACCATAGCCTGTCCGTTCTTGGCGTCTATGCTGAGATTGTCAATAAGGCACCTACTAGTGCCTGTTTTGGTAATGTGGATATTTGTCCACTAGAAACCGAGAGCATTTCACAAAGGCCCTAGGCAATTTTTAAACATCTCAAGTAACAGAGCTTCCACACTTCCTTTAAGAGACCATTCCCTGGAATAAATACTTTACCGTTACAAAATGTTTCCTGATAGTGAGCCTAAATTTTGCTTTGTTTAGTTTATACCTGTTATTCTGAGTTATGTCCTTAGAACACCCCTGCCAGTATTTACACCCTTGAGCTACTTTTAGAGACTTGCTAGTTCTTTGACATAGCAAAAGTATTAAATTCAAACAGAAAACAAAGATAGAATTAGGAAAAAAGTGGAGCCTAGAAGTGATGGCTGGAAAATGAGAAATGACCTAAAGTGGATAACCACTCAATAAAATCCTTCCCACAAACTGAACTCTAACCTTTTCCAAAACGTGTTAGATGTGGTCTTCCCTCATCACACCATTTTTATTCCAATTTCTCATCTGCCACCACTAGGTATGATTCTTTAGGTTGGACCCTCTGACTCTTGTCATTCTTCCTTCCTACCATGAATTTTATTTTCCCATAACCTCTCTTTTTCCCAAGGGTTCCTGACATAGGAAAGCCTGGACCAACCACGACAGATATGGTTCTCAGAGCCTGACAACCTGTGAAAGGCTTATCAGCAATATTAGGGGAGTATTCCCAGAGGGGCTCTGGGAGGAAAGAAGGATGTGGGGAAAATAAAATAAAAAAGGAATCACTGGATCTAGGCCCAGAAGGATCATCTGAATATATTCAAAACTGAGGGAGGAGCAGGTGGCTAAGGGACTAGTGGGAGGAAGAGGAGAACATCTGGTGACATTCAGGAAAGGATGCAGCAAGGAGAAGAGAGAGGGTGAAAACCACAGGATTAAGATAGTTCCTGTTAACTGACTGGAGATGTTGTGGCTTATCTGAATCAACCCTCCACCCCCATACCTGTAGAATGTCACCCACCCCTCATTATATAAGAACTGTGGCAAGGCAACTCCTTTCTTTCGCCAGGCTTAGCACTTCCCCCTCTGGCAATGGCAGGCCTGGGGTAAATCAGCCCCATTCTGGGCAGTGTTTGCCTCCCCCCTTCTGTGCTCCTTTGGCTGTGTTTCCAGGGTAGGCCCCAGGGTCGGCCTAAGGAGTGATCCTTCACTGAAGGAAAAGGAAACAGTCTCATAAACCGAAAACAAAAGGGGATACCTTTCCCTGCCTTCTTGCTGGGACACAGTGTTGTCTTGTTGCTTGCCTTGGGGTGTCAGTCCTTCCCCTAGCAGGCACTCAGGTTTGGCTGATTCCCTATCGGAAGGAGTACAGCATCTCAGCCTGGAAAAGCTTGTTTCCTTGCTGCCACTAGCCTGGAAATAGCTTGTCTCTCTCTCCCCTTTTCTCTGCCTAGAGGAGGGGGGTTTTAAAGGCCTCAGGCAGCCCTTAATTGGATTCAGGTATCCCTAATTGACCTGAGGTAACCCCTTCTCAGCTTGTGGGGAAAAGGGCCTTTAACATTCTAGGACTAACATATCGGCCTTCCAAGACCCTCTTGCAGCCGTCTGGCCTGACTTTATCACAGAAAATAAGAACGGCCATACTGGGTCAGACCAAAGGTCCATCTAGCCCAGTATCCTGTCTTCTGACAGTGGCCAAGGCCACGTGCCCCAGAGGGAATGAACAGAACAGGCAATCATCAAGTGATCCATCTCCTGTCACCCATTCCCAGCTTTTGGCTAACTGAGGTTAGGGACACCATCCCTGCACATCCTGGCTAATAGCCCTATCCTCCATGAATTTATCTAGTTCTTTTTTTAACCCAGTTACAGTCTTGGCCTCCACAACATCCTCTGGCAAGGAGTTCCACAGGTCAACTGTGTGTTGTGTGAAAAAAATACTTTCTTTTGTTTGTTTTAAACCTGATGCCTATTAATTTTACTGGTGACCTCTAGTTCTCATGTTATGAGAAGGAGTAAATAACACTTCCTTATTTACTTTCTCCACACCAGTCATGATTTTATAGACTTGTATCATATCCCCCCTTTGTCATCTCTTTTCCAAGCTGAAAAGTCCCAGTCTTATTTATTTCTCCTCATATGGAAGCTGTTCCATACCCCTAATAATTTTTGTTGCCCTTTTCTGAATGTTTTCCAATTCCAATATATCTTTTTGAGATGGGGTAACCACATCTGCGGAGGCAATATAATATTTTCTGTCATATCATCTATCCCTTTCTTAATGATTCTCAACATTCTGTTTGATTTTTTTGACTGCTGCTGCACATTGCATGGATGAGTATAAACCATAAGCTTTGCCCCATAAAGGGCTTTTCCTCAAACCCAGCTGTCAACACTTGTTATTGTTTTGATGTTTAACACGAGACTTTGCCAAAGAAGATCTGCATTTTAACTTGTTTGCTGTAGCATTACTACTCCTAAGAAAGCAAACAGACAGGTCAGGCAAATAATCAACATTTCCTTGAGCTGTGCCCGTAGGTGCCACACAAATTGCACTTCAATTGCTAGGAAGTGTGGAGAGGATGACACCACTTTTTGTGTAGATTGCAGTGCTAGTGGTAGACTTTAAGCTGGAGTAAGTCTAGCAGGACTTCCTTTTCTGATCAGTAAGTAAGATAAGAGTGAAACTCTACCTAGAGAGTCTCTTCATCTTAGCAGGAAGATTTAATGGATTCTGAATGATCATATGTCTATCCATTGAATTTAGCCTTTCAGGGGGAGGTGGGGGGGAGTGGTGGGACAACTTTAAGAAATACAGCACAGCTTCTAAAACAGGCATGAAGCAAACTAGAGGATATGAATTAATTCATCAGAAGGTCTCTCTTCTTCTCAAAGAATGTGCATAGAAAGTAAAAGGAATAAAAAGCAACTCCTCTTTTCTGTCTGCTCAGCAAGTATATATGATAAATAACTTGGAAAAGCCCAGCTAATTTAAGGAGAACAATTAGAAATGAGTGCAAGTTGGGACTAGCTGATTCTTTCTAACCTTTTTCAGGACAGTAATACCTTGGATGAAAACTTCTAAAAGCCGTACAATGTTTGGGAGCTCATTTCTTGTCAGAATGTAGTGGGTGGGGCTGTATAATTAGCGTTAGGCCAATGCAGACTAGAGTACTGTGGATACTCTCATATATTGTGGGGTGAGGAGGGAGGGAGGAAGTGTGCCACCAACAGGAGGTTAAGATAAAGGTGCATCCTACTATTTATAAAACTAATATTGAAATAAGTTCCTCATTCTCCGGAGAGAGAAAAAGACAGAGGAAGGTGGGAAGAAAAAAAAAGCGAGGATGAGATTCTTCTTGACTTATGAAAAAAACAGTTTCCAAGCACTTCACACACTTTTTAAATGCTCATCGCTTTTGCTTATGGTGGGTGAGGACCTCAACACCATTATGTATACTGCAGTAGTAGGAGCGCTTTTGCTGAGCCACTTCCTAGAGCCCTCTTACTTTATATCATTTATTTTTATCATTTGTTAAAAGTCTTTTACATTCTTACACCCTAATCCTACAAGTAGGTAGCCATGTGCTTAACTTTGCTTATGTGAATAGTCTCATTGACTTCACAGCATCCTTACTAGTGCAAGTCTATTGTTGTTGTTCTGCAATTATAGGCCCAGGTTCAGGAAACAAAGTAAGCTCATCCTTATCTTTAAGCATGTGATTAAGTCCCATTGATCTCAATAGGCCTTAATCATGTGCTTAAAGGTGAGCATGTGCTTAAGTCCTAAACAGGATGGACATAAACCCCTGCTTAAGTACTTTCCTGAATCAGGGCCTAAGAAAAGAGAAGCAAAGGGAAAGGGAGAGAGATTGGTAACTAAAATGAACGATCTGTATTTTTCTATTGGAGAGATCTGCTCGGTCAGTAGAGTACAGCACTTACACTGGTATGTAATTTACAGGGCTGACATTCCAGATAGTTCAAACTAAACAGAGTGCAACAACTGATACAACTTAAAACAATATTATAGGCTCCTGGGCTTGCACAACAAATCATAGCTCACATTCTAACAGAAGTCAAGTGCTGAGCAAATACTTACTGGAGGTGTTGATCTCTCTCATTCTCTCTCTCTCTTTCCTTTCTCATCCCCTGCCACTCTCTCTTTCTATGATTTAAGAAGCTTGAAATAATGATTGCTGTGGTTTCGTCAGTATTTTTTTCTGTTAGGATCTTTCCTGTCTTACTAACATGGTCTCTAATCTCTCTGTCCTTTACTGAGCACTGCAAGAACTGCCACAGCTGTTATGTACAGTATATATTTAATCTATCTAGTTATATAGATGTGTGACTGAGAACCTCCAAATGTTTGTGTTCTGCTCAGATGTTATCAGTAAGACATCGTGGCCTTGACCTTTCACATAACTTTGTTGGGCATGAATGGGGGCAATCCCATACCCTCAGCCACATAAATTTCATGCCTGTTACTTCAGCTGCTACAGTGTAGAGGAGTATTTTATCCCCTTTGCTTTCGACATCTTAATCCGGTTATAAGGCTTTCCTAGAAGGCGCACTATGCATATTTTCACTCCCTACATTTGACCATCTACAAATATTAGACACCAGAAAGAGTGCAGCCTGATCACTTTCATCTCTAGAAATGTGACAAAATTAGCCGTTTCCATTTAATACATTTACTGAATTGCACCTATCCTCCTTAACCAGCTACCGGTAATTGGGGATACAAAATAGCAGTTTCCCATATTTACTTGTAATTGCATTAGATTGGCTAGTGTATGAGTTGGAACAACTCCTATATATATCCATTTATGAAAGCTGTTATGCCTACCTTTTTGACATGATCTCATTTATTTATATCTTTTTTTTAATAAATCCTAGTAAGTATCTACATTTTATTCATCTTTTGCTTGCCTGTAGCCCCTGTTTCATTCTGGAACTGCAGAGCATTGGCAATGAAATCCTAAGGGATGACACAGTTTTATGATGAAGGGTTACCTTCTATTTCTTAATCCCTTGTTATGCAGTGTTACATGTATTAGATGGTTTACATATTAGATGTTAATTAAAGGGGAGCAGATGGAATCTGTCAACATCAGAAAGGCTCTGCATACAGTTTCTGAGCCAGCAGAATGATCTATTAGTTTGTATGGAAGACACTGTGCAAAATAAAGTTGTATTAGCATACAATCAGAACTGCAATTTCACAAGATGCATGGCTGACTAATACCACAGCAATTGTACTGTTAAGAGTAACATGGTTCATTGTAGTGTTGCTGCTCGTATCAGAATGTAACTGATTGTTTGTAATGTTTTTGATACCGGATGTTAAAGATGCTGTGCAAAAACCAAACTTTATTTTTTGGTTTGATTTTTTGTTAATATTTATGTTTATTGAGCTGTGATTGCCAGTAAATTAAAGTGAAATTACTATTTAACAAACAGACAGATATTTCTCTGTCTATTCTCCCATGAATACATTGTAATTTCTGTGCATTTGTTGCATTCCTATACACATCCAAGGCTAGTTTTCCAACAGAATAAGGCAATTTGTGGGGTAGAGAGGGCTAAAACGTTTGCTAATGCAGAGGTAGCCTCTGTAGATAGGAAATGCCTAGTTAGGAAATTTAGACCCTAAATCAGCAAAACACTTACATATGTGCTCAATCTTGAGCATATTGAATAATCCCATCCCTATTCAGAAAAGTACTTACGCGTGTGATTATGTCCCATTGAAGCCAATGGAACTGCATCCATTTACACTAGCAGCAGATTTGGCTCATAAAATATCATTCACTTCACTGACATAGTAATCAGAAGGGTTATTTCTTTTCTTTTTTGTTACTGCTTTTAAAGGGATTTTTGTGTATATCTATATTGCAAGCGCTACAATAGAACAGCTGCAGCACTGTAGCTATGCTGCTGTAGTATAAACACTTGCTACAGTGATGGGTGGGGGTGAGGGGTTCTCCCATCGCTGTTGTAAATCCACCCCTTGAGATTCCCCCAGGGGTCTGTATTGGGACCAGTGCTATTCAATATATTCATAAAATGATCTGGAAAAAAAGAGGTAAACAGTGAAATGACAAAATTTGCAGGTGATACAAAATTACTCAATATTGGTAAGTCCAAAGCAGACTGAGAAGAGTTACAAAGGAATCTCACAAAACTGGGTGACTGGGCAACAAAATGGCAGATGAAATTCAATGTTGATAAATTCAAAGTAATGCACATTGGAAAACATAATCCCAAATACACATACAAAATGATGGGATCTAAATTAGCTGTTACCCACTCAAGAAAGAGATGTTGAAGTCATTGTGGATAGCGCTCTGAAATCATTTGCGCAATGTGCAGGGGCAGTCAAAAAGGTCTTAGGAACCATTGAGAAAGGGATAAAATAATAAGACAGAAAATATCATAATGCCACTACATAAATCCATGGTATGCCCCCATACTTTGAATACTGCATGCAGTTCTGGTCATCTCAGCTCAAAAAAGATATATTAGAATTGGAAAAGGTACAGGGAAGGGCAACAAAAATGATTAACAATGAGGAGTCTGGTGGCACCTTAAAGACTAGCAGATTTATTTGGGCATAAGCTTTCATGGGTGAAAAACCTCACTTCTTCAGATGCATGGAGTGAAAATTACAGATACAGGCACAAATATACTGGCACATGAAGAGAAGGGAGTTACCCTAGAAGTGGAGAACCAGTGTTGATAAGGCCAATTTAGTCAGGGTGGTTGTGGTCCACTCCCAATAATTGATGAGGAGGAGTCAATACCAAGAGAGGGGAAATTGCTTTTGCAGTGAGCGAGCCACTCCCAGTCACTATTCAAGCCTAAATTAATGGTGTTAAGTTTGCAAATGAATTGTAGCTCTTAAGTTTCTCTTTGAAACTTTGAAGTCTGTTTTTGAAGTTTATTTTGTTGAAGGATGGCTACTTTTAAATCTGTTATTGAATGTCCAGGGAGATGGAAGTGTTCTCCTACTGACTTTTGTATGTTACTATTCCTGATGTCTGATTTGTGTCCTTTTATTCTTTTATGTAGACAGTGTCCAGTTTGGCCAATGTACATGGCAGAGGGTCATTGCTGGCACATGATGATATATATCACATTAGCAGATGCGCAGGTGAATGAGCCTCTGATGGTATGGCTGATGTGGTTGGGTCCTATCATGGTGTTGCTAGAGTAGATATGGGGACAGAGTAGGCAACAGGGTTTGTTACAGGGATTGGTTCCTGGGTTAGTGTTTCTGTGGTGTGGTGTGTAGTTGCTGGTGAGTATTTGCTTCAGGTTGGGGGGAGGGGGCTGTCTGTAAGCAAGGACTGGCCTGCCTCCCAAGGTCTGTGAGAGTGAGGGATCATTTTCAAGGATAGGTTGTATATCCTTGATGCGCTGGAGAGGTTTTAGTTGGGGGTTGTATGTCATGGCCAGCGGTGTTCTGTTATTTTCCTTGTTGGGCCTATCCTGTAGTAGGTGACTTCTGGGTACCCGTCTTACTCTATCAATCTGTTTCCTCACTTCCCCAGGTTGGTATTGTAGTTTTAAGAATGCTTGATAAAGATCTTGTACGTGTTTGTCTCTGTCTGAGAGATTGGAGCAAATGCGGTTGTATCTTAGGACTTGGCTGTAGACAATGGATCATGTGATGTGATGGAAGCTGGAGGCATGTATAACAGTCAGTAGGTTTCCGGTATGGGTTGGTGTTTATGTGACCATCACTTATTTGCATTGTGGTGTCCAGGAAGTGGATCTCTTGTGTGGACTGGTCCAGGCTGAGGTTGATGGTGGGGTGGAAATTGTTGAAATCCAGGTGGAATTCTTCAAGGGCCTCCTTCCTGTGGGTCCATATGATGAAGATGTCATCAATGTAGCACAAGTAGAGGAGGGCCACAAGGGGATGAGAGCTGAGGAAGTGTTGTTCTAAGTCAGCCATAAAAATGTTGGCATACTGTGGGGCCATGCGGGTACCCATAGCATGATTAAGGGTATGGAACAGCTTCAATATGAGGAGAGATTAATAATACTGGGACTTTTCAGCTTGGAAAAGAGACGACTAAAGGGGGATATAATAGAGGTCTATAAAATTATGAATGGTGTGGAGACAGTGAATAAGGAAGTGTTATTTACCCCCTG
This sequence comes from Trachemys scripta elegans, assembly GCF_013100865.1. Classification (NCBI taxonomy): domain Eukaryota; kingdom Metazoa; phylum Chordata; order Testudines; family Emydidae; genus Trachemys; species Trachemys scripta. The sequence continues at coordinate 116,848,053 of NC_048300.1, forward strand.
CACATAGCACAAGAACCAGGGGTCACCCAATGAAATGAATAGGCAGCAGGTTTAAAACAAACACAAGACAGTACTTCTTCACACAACACACAGTCAGTCTGTAGAACTCATTGCCAGGAGATGTTGTGAAGCCAAAAACTATAATGAGGTTCAAAAAGGAATTAGCTAAGTTAATGGAAGATAGGTCCACAAAGGCTATTAGTCAAGATGGTCAGAGATGTAGCCCCACACTCTGGGTGTCCCTGCCCTCTGACTGCCAGAAGCTGGGAGTGGATGACAGGGGAGGGATTACTTGATGACTGTTTATTCCCTCTGAAGCACCTGGCATTGGCTGCTGTCGAAAGACAGGATAGTGGGCTAGATGAACCTTTGGTCTGACCCACTATGGCTGTTCTTATGTAGGTAGTATCTAGGTCAATGGAAGAATTCTTCCATTGATCTAGTGGTGTCTATACTTGGGCATAGGTTGGTTTAACTACGCCTTTCAGGGATGTCTACATCTCTAGGTTGACCTACATTTTAGGTGTAGACCAGTCCTTAGTGTTGGTGGAAGTTGCTGTCTTGACAGACCTGTAGACTTATTAGAGAGACAAGGTGGATGAGGTAATATCTTTTATTGGACCAACCTCAATTGGTGAGATACAAGCTTTCAAGACACACAGAGCTCTTCTTCAGATCACTTATATCTCTTTATCTGAAGAACAGGTACAGCGTGGGCAGTGACAGCACAGGCTTTCCCCTTTACTGTGCCCCCACAAGGCCTGAGGAACCATTTGGAGGAGTGAAAGGATAGTCACTTTTTTAAGGATCATTCAGTCTCTGGTGCATGTGATGAGATGGCTAACAAAAGTGTGTCACTTAATGCCAGCTGGGATTATGTATATCAGGACGTGAACACTTTACTAAAAATTATGCTGAAAATCAACTCCTTTCATGTAGGCCACCAAGCAGCCTTCAAAGAATTTAGTTTGGAGATGAGATAAGTATCCTTAAGCATTTGCAAATCAAATTAAATAATAAATACAAAAAACAACCTACCACCAACCCCACTGTAAGGGATAATTTTATGTATTTCTGTAAATATGACGCTCCTGATTTATACTTTCAAACTCCTGTTACTGCTCCTAGCTCTGTTCCTGCTCTCCAATGAACCCAAACTGAAGAGCAGCTCTTTATAACATCTCCCTACCTAAAAAAACTAACTTAGGTGTTATAATGAGATGAAGTATATCCATCTGCTGCATTAGAGAATGAAAGGAAGACTTAGAATATAGTGTGTTGAATGGGGAACATGGCGTGTTTGTTTCTTTAACATTTAAATCAGTGGCTTTCAGCTTTTTACAGCTTTTCACATTCTTGCAAAGCAGCCAGTTCCCAAACTGAAACACCATTACTCTCTGGCCCCATGTGAAATGAGGTGTTTGGTAAACAAATGGAAAGAATGGGACAAGCTCTCAGCTTCCTGGGCTATCTTGAATGCATGACTGGACATCATCTGTCAAAAACAGAAGTAGAAACAACAGCATAGTACCTAACAACAGCTTAAGAACTGACAGCTATGTCTTAGTGCATGTATTTGTATTCAGGAGGATAATGCCCGGAAAGAGAGTGTATTGTTCCAAGTGGAGATAATTAACTATGAAAACAAAACAATTGATGTTTTATATTTGGATCCAATCTTATTCTCATGCCATTCTGGACTTTCCCCTTAATTCTTCTTAACTATTTGAGATTGGTTTGATATGCTAAGCACAAAGGCCAGATTCTGCTTCAGTTGGGAATGCTTATAAATAAAACTCTATTTTTTCATGGGCAACTTGGCTATGTTGTCCTTTAAGTGGCTTTCAAGGTCACATGCTATTATTACTATTATATCACATTTAGTGGATAGAGCCCACAAACATAGAGAGGGACAATCCCTGCCCCAGCAGTTTGTAGTCTAAATAGACAAGACAGACTAATGGTTGGAGGAGAAAGAGAGGCACAGGGAACTGGAGTGATTTACTCAAAATCATACAGAAGATTAGTGTCAGGACTGGGAATAGAATCCAGTGCTCTTGCCTCCCAGTCCAGGGCCCTTTTATCTAGCAAGAGGAACACACTATTCTAGTATTGTAAGCCTCTGGAATGGGGTGTTAGAAGATCAAGGCAAAGGGGAAAGCCTTAGTTAATGGATGGTGGATTAATTGAGGAAGATCCATTTATCTGTTTGCATGACCAAGGGTCTAATCCAAAACCCAGTGAAGTCAACAAGAATCTTTTCATTGATTTCAGTGGGCTTTGGATCAGTCCCTAAGAGAAAAGCCCCACTAGTTATTGAAGACATTACACTAGCTTGATGTTTCTCATTGTTTGAAATGCGTTGCCTTAATTTCTTAACAAGAGTTTCACATTAATTTTCATTTGCTGCACAGAATTATTAGAAAAATGATTTTTCTAAGTTTAATGTGTAATGAGAACTATACAAGGAATGCTTAAGTCTTCACACTTCAAAGAAACTGACCTTTAAGCCACACTTAGTAAATACAAGCTAAAATCGGTGCTGCATTCTAGTTGCCAAGGACACTTATAATCATCTTCTTAATTTTCCTTGTCAATCTTATCATTAACGATGTCGGCATTAATTAATGATGTAACATCCCCTCCCTGATAAAATAAGCCTTGGCTGCACAATAGACATCGTATTCTCCAAGCATTCTTTGCATGGACTGTATCTATAGCAAGGGCCATTCATGTCACAAATGTTGCCTGGCTGACACACAAACATTTGGAGCACTCAATTCTTTGAGAACTGAGCTGAATGATGTCAGTGTTGATGATGCTGTAAAATATGTTCCAAATCAGTGTTTCTTAAGGGAGCTTTTATGCCTAGATTAGTATCAGTGTTTAATTGACAGCCTCTTCAGTTGGTTAATTACTTGGGCTATTGTGTCAAAGAAAGATGGAAATGGATAAAGGCATTTCTGTTATGAATTGCTACCACTATAGAAACAAATACGTGAGTGAAGTCAAGTCCAACTGAACATATCGAGTCTTATATTAAAGCTTTCCTCTGTTTGTAGTATATGATTTGCTTTTATTATTCTCAAAGAGAACCATGAATCACCACAACAACACTGATAGTTCAATGATTTAACGTTCTTATATTTTTCATGCCACTGTTGAGAAAAACTCCAAGTTGAAGGCTGAAAGTTCAAGCTAGGTATATAAAAACAGAGGCAGAGAGAAATTTATGCAACTGTTTGTTTGCACATGCACATGCACACCAAAATTACATGTAATTTAAAATACAGCCACACTCTCAGAGATGGAATTTTAATCTTCCTATAATGGGCAAACCTATACATTTTTCTTACAGCATGGCACTGACAGCAGAATTATACAAAGCTATTTGACATCAAAAGGGCCTTTCATAAGATATGATGGCAGAACCATTATGTAATAAGAGTTTTTTATTAATTTTTAAAAGCTCACAGGGTTACAGTTTGCCCCAACAACTTGATACACAGAAAGCTGAATGGATATTTGAATCCCTGGTCTGAGCATGCAAGAACCATCAGCATTTTCAGAACTGGGGGAGGCGGGGAGGGGATTTAGAGCTCACGTTGAAGCTACTTTTAAAAAAATATAGCCAAGGAGTAGTGGGAAAAGCAAAGTCACCTGGGCTCAGTAACTCCTCTCCTCCCCACCACACACACACTCTGCTAGAACTGAATAGGCTTGCTGTAGACCTAGGGCTCTCAGTTTCCAAGCAACATTTTACTTCCTTCCTGGTGTAAGCAGGTGTAAGCAAATCTGGTAGGGCTGCCTGGGGGAGAAGGCTGGCAGTAAGCTGTCATGAAGAACTGGCTCCTCCAAACCATGGAAAGAGTAAAGTTTTCCTCCTGCCGTTCTTATCTACTAGTACTCACAATTAATCAGCTTGGGGCACCATCAGGTTACATGGCCTTCTGCCGTGTCCATGTTCCATTAAGCTCCAGGAAGTGTGTTGGAGCTGGCCCTATAAACATGACGGGATTGATAGCAGTGATTTTAGGGCCAAATCCTGTTATGGCAGGTGAAGCAATGAGGAGTCAGTGCATCCTATGCTTCAGCTATCCTGCTGGCCACGGCAGAACTCCTCATGATGGGCAGGGGGAAAATACTTCAGTGTACATGTTGCTAATCATCTGGCTAGTTTTTTGTTGCTGACTATAGAATATAGACTGGAAATACACCCTCAGCAGCATATCACACCTCCCTTCTCAGGTTAGCCAGCCATTGCTCCTAGCATTCTCTTGAGTGCTATGGAGAGATCATGGATTATGACCTATCTTCCAGTCCTAATCTTAGCCTCGTGTGAGAGCAGGTACTGTGAAACCACATATCTCTGCCAATGTGGCTCAGTCCCAATCTTCAAAAAGCTGAGGTTGGTTTAACAGTATTGATATTAACAACCACATAGAGCAACATCTGATAGGCTGTTTCTTTGGGAAAGTAACCCGATATAAAAAAAGAGAATCTCTTGGAGGTGGCTTTTCATCACTAGACGTTCTGTAAACCAAACTTTTCAGAAAATTAAAGCAAAGGTGAATGATGAAGTGTCTAGAACAGGGGTCAGCAACCTATGGCACTCACACTGCCCGGGTCTCAGCCACCGGTCCCGGGGACTCTGCTGCCACCTGGGGTCCTGTCCGCTGGCCCCACTCAGCCCGCTGCCATCCCCGGGTCCGAGTCCCCAGGGGGCTCTGTTACCATCCTGGAGTCCCGGATGCTGGCCCGGGGCTCTGCAGCCGCCCCTAGCTGTGGCCAACTGGCCCCAGCCTAGGACAGTGAGGGGTGCAGACAGGGGCAAGAGGGAGCCCAGCTCAGAACCCCCACCTTAAAAATTGTTCCAGCACCACTGTACTGAGATATTTTTAAGTCCTGATTTGCTGCTTACATCACTATCGCACCAGGTGGAACAACACATTGCGTTTGATGTTGTGCATGCCGTCTGTTGCGATTTTTTTCCACTGTGAGTTGAGGGGTACATTTGACAAAATGTCAGCTCCTAAGAAAGCAAAGTTAGATGTCCGTTCATTTCAGCCTTCTTGGACAGACACATTTATTCAAAAGAAGGACCGTGCTGTTTGTGCTTTCTGTTGTGAAAGTGTTGTTTGTCGCACATCAAGTGTTCGATGACATTTTGAAATGAAGCATGAGAAAACCTTTCTTGACAAAGCAGACAAGACTGAATCGATCAAAAAGGCAGTAGCAGGATATGAGAAGCAAAGCAGTGTTTTTAAATGCTTAAGTGTAAGTAAAAATCAAGCCACAGAAGGAAGTTACAAGATTTCAGTGCATTGCAAAAAACGGAAACCCATTTACAGATGGGGAATACACAAAAGAAGTTTTTCTCAGCTGTTCGGGAGGTTTTGTTCAATGATTTGCCAAATAATGATACGTTCGTATCTAGAATAAAAGAACTGCCTGTCTCTGCCAGAACAGTTGAGAGACGCATAAGTGAAATGGCAGAAAACATTAACGAAAAGCAGACGACTGCATTAAAAGACACAGCAGTGTTTAGCATTGCGGTTGATGAGAGTGTGGATATGAACGATGTTCCACGTTTGGCAGTTGTTGCAAGATATTGTGCTTCTGATGAAATCCAAGAGGAGCTTTATTGCTTAAACCCCTGCATGGCACAACAAAGGGGGAAAATATGGCAGAAACTTTTGTAAACCATTTTGAAGAATGAGGAGTTGACATCAGAAAAATATTTTGTGTGACAACAGATGGTGCTCCTGCCATGGTCGGAAAACAGAAGGGATTTGTAAAGTTACTTGAAGATCAAATTGGCCGCCCAGCAGTCAAATTTCATTGTATCATCCATCATGAAAACCTGTGCTAAAATTTCTAATTCAGAGCTTAATAATGTGATGAATACAGTGGTGCAAATTGTGAATGTCCTTGTTGCTCGATCTGCTTTGGCTCACAGACAGTTTCAAGCACTCCTAGAAGAGATGGACCGTGCTTATAATGACATTCCACTTCACAGCAACATTCGGTGGCTAAGTCGTGGCAAGGTTTTGGTGTGCTTTGTAAACTGTTTTGATGCAATCAAGGCCTTTTTGTTGGGAAAAAGCACAAAACTACCCCGAACTGGATGATGACAAATGGCTATGTAAGCTCATGTTTTTAACTGACATCACCGCTCATCTAAACGAACTCAACCTCTGTCTCCAGGGTGCAGGGCAAATGGTTCTGGATTTTATTAAGCCTGGAAGGCATTTGTTGTAAAACTAGCATTTTTTTCTTGGGAAATTCAAACTTCAACTTTCCGCTACTTCCAACACATAAAAGAGCTATCGACACATTGCACTGTCATTGTCAATGAGATTGGAATGTACATGAAAGAACTGGAATCAGAATTTTCTGACAGATTTCAAGATTTCCAGTGATTTGGCCCAATGCTTTCTTTTCTAATTAAACCTGAAAAGTTCAACAAAAGCGACTTGGATTTGTCTTGTATTTCAGTGGATGGGTGTTAAAGATTTCGAAATGCAGCTCATTCCGTTAAAAAGCTCAGAATTGTGGGCATCAAAGTTTGGAGATCTACGGAGTGCACTTAAAGCTACCGAGAGAGTCATGGGGCCTCTGTTCTGACCTGCTGGACATCCCTGCCAGTGAAATTTAACTGTTTGAAGAAAATGGCATTTGCAAAGCTTTCAACATTTGGATCCACATACATGTGTGAACAGGTATTTTCACACATGAAAACTGTCCTCTGTCCCATCTTGGAGATGATTAACAACTGATCACTCAGAAGCCTGTGTGCAGCTTAAAGTATCCAAATACGTGCCAGACATTGGAAAACTCAGCAAGGAAAAGCAAGGGCAAGGATCACAGTAAACTGATAAGATCTGCATTTTAATTTAATTTTAATTGAAGCTTCTTAAACATTTTAAAAACCCTATTTACTTTACATACAACAATAGTTTAGTTATATATTATAGAGCGAGACCTTCAAAAAACGTTAAAATGTATTACTGACACGTAAACCTTAAATTAGAAAGAATAAATGAAGACTTGGCACAGCACTTCTGAAAGGTTGCCGACCCCTGGTCTAGAATTTGGATACAAATTTTCAAGACAGCTTTACACTCAAACACTTACCAACAAGTTTAAGCAGCCCTTCTTTGGAGTTGTAAATTCCAAGTTAAGTGGAGGAAAGGATCATCTTCAGAGTGGCCATGCCACCTGTTTATAGTGAAATAATAATGGGCCAATTCCTGTTATTTTTAGCAACCACAGCAACAACTTTCCGTCACGCAAGTGACTACATAGAAATTATGTCAGTCAGCTAGTCTCAACAGAGATGCTGGAGTGAATGCCACTAAAACAGGTGTTACTGAAAGGTGTGATGGTGCATCATCGCAGAGGCTTTCATTATCAACAGAAAGATACTTTTAACTCTTGTTTCATAGTACAGTGTTAGACAGACATGATGCGACATTACAAGTTAGAACATATTGAGAAGAATAGTGGGTGGGTTTTGAGAGACTACACTGATGGTGAACTAGATGAAGAGGGAGAATTTTGATCAGTTTTTGGATAGCAGAAAGCCCTCTAGTTCAACATTCCTGGCGTTCTTTGTTTGGGTATCAGGCATCAGAAAAGTTGAGTCATAACTCTACTTTTTTTTAAAAAAAATATGGAAACTGTATTGCTTACAAGCGAATGTTGCCCCTACCCCATCACACATGGGGTCTTGATTATTAACTTTCCTGTGGTCCCCACTTGATGCTGGGGAGCACTACAAAAAGGGGTTTCTGGGGCAGGTGTTGGGTAGAGAGTCTCTGTTTCCATTTGATGCTGCTGGAGGCGCCAGGATGGATGCAGAGGCATAGTAGGCCCTGTGCCTCCAGTGATCCCCTGCATATATCTCAGGGGATCAGAGCTCCCAGTTTCTTGTTTAGAGGGCAATCCCTTCCTTCCTCTTAGATGAAAGGATTCAGAGTTTCCTAATTCCCTGTGTGACTATTTCCTCTGATCTTTCCATGACCTGGCTCTGTTACTTTCCATTTCTAGAGTGCCCTCTTCATCTTTCATTAACGTGTAGCTTTTGAAGAGTTTATTTTTAAGAGACATTGTACATATTCTAGTGCCTCCTGGCTAATCTACACAGAAAAAGGAAAGACAAAGTTTGAACATCACCCAATCCCTTCCTGGCCATTAGGAGATGAAATGTGGAAGGAGAGTTTGCTTTTGCTAACTCATTCCTGTTCTTCATAAATGAAACCTGAATGTGTTGGGGGAAAGACTAGGGCTGAGTGAGGTGGAATACTGAAGTAATGTGTACCATAGACAGGCTGCAGTGGAGTCTAGAGATGGGTCCATACCCCAAAATTCAGACTTTACACACTCCTAAAGTCTGATAGTGTTTGAATCTGGAGTTTTAATCTGAGCTCATCTCTGTTATAATCTAAAGCAATGGCTCCACACTCATCATTTGACAGGGCTAAATGCCATGTGTAATTATGGTCCCTGGGCTGGGGTATAATTTTTAGACTACATATTGCCCTCAGTCCACATTAGGCTTCCCACTGGGGTTAATCAGAAGTTTGCACCCCACGAATGGGAGGATCCCAGAGCCGGGGCTCCAGCCCAAGCCCAAATGTCTATACTGCAGTTTTATTACCCTGCAACCCAACCTCTGCGAGCTCAAGTCAGCTGACACAGGCCAGCTTTGGGAGTTTTATTGCAGAGTAGACATACCCTGAGAGCCCCAGAGTAACTGGATCAAATTAATAAAAGGAGGAGTTAGGGAAAACTTCCTGACAAAGCGATCCATCTGTTAGACTGTGGAGTACTCTCCCAAGGAAGGTGATTGAACCCGCATCAGATGGGACATTTAAAATTGGACTGGAGCAAGTACTGGTAGGGAACAATCCCGCAGGAGGAAGGATAAGTGGCCTAGGTCTTTTCCATCTCTAACTGCTGTGATTATGGTACGTTTACACTGCAATTAGACACCTGCGGCTGGCCTGTGCCAGTTGACTGGGGCTCCCATTCCTCGGGCTGCGGGGCTGTTTAATTGCAGGGTAGATGTTCTGGCTTCAGCTGCAGCCTCAGCTCTTGGACCCTCCCACCTAGAACCCAGGGTCTGGCCTGCACCCGGAAGTCTACACTGCAATTAAACAGCCCTGCAGCCCACGCCCCAGGAGCCTGAGTCAGCTAGCATGGGCCAGCCCCAGGTTTTTAACTCCTGTGTAGAAATCAGCTCCCAGAGTTAATTGCCCATGAACAACTCTCAGCTCTCTTGTTTCCCCTGGGGATCTCTATCTGCACTCTCAGAGCATACGTTTATTTTTGGGAAGTTTTCTTTGCAAACATAAGGACTGGACACTTTTCTAAACTGATGAGAGAGAGCTCTCCCATTGGCTTAACTACTCCAGGCCCCGCGAGTGGCAGAAGCTATGTCAGCAGGAGAAGCCCTCCAGCTGACATAGCGCTGTGCACACTGGCGCTTATGTCGGTGTAACTTATGTCACTCAGGGGGTGATTTATTCACACATAAGTTACGCCGACATAAGCTGTATGGTAGACATAGTCTCAGTCTGAAGACCTAAATTCGAATCCTACTTAAATCAGTGAAAGTGTGTTTGATGGCCTCATCTTACCCTCAGTTTACCCACATCATAAAACCATTGCTCAGTGTGACACAAGTCAGCACATTTGGCAGTCTCTGATCAAGGGGCATCCCGGCTAAAACAAGAAAAATGTTGCAAAATTGATAAGGCATTGAAATTAATTGAACATTAAAATCAATTTGAATTGTGGTAGCCCCAATTAGCCCTGGAGTCCACCGTGCTAGGTACTGTACAAACACAGAAGACACGGTCCCTTCTCTGAGGAGCAGACAAACTAATTTAAGATAAGATGCAACAGTGTGACAGACAAAAGAAGGACCAGTGTGGGAGAATAAGGGCAAGAGCAAGACATTCCCAGAGGGCATATTTGATAGCTAGTCATTATTACTTTTATGACTTTATTTGTATTACTAGGAGACTCAGTCAATAGCTAAGACATATGTTAGGGGTTTATTACAGGAGTGGGTGGGTAAGATTCTGTGGCCTGCATTGTGTAGGAGGTCAGACTTGATGATCATGATGGTCCCTTCTGACCTTAAAGTCTATGTCTATGACTCAAGGCAGAGAATGACACTTTTCTAGATGCTGTCCAACACAGAACAAAAAGACAGTCCTGGACCCAAAGAGCTTATAGTCTAAGTAAATTATATACTATGTGCACAGCTTGATGGTTTCAAATCATTTAAATGTCCAGTGGGGAAGTGAGGGTGTTAATAAATAAAAGGAAGATTTTCCAAGGCACAAAGCACAGCAAGGTACCCAAGTCTCATTTTTGCCTTTGAAAAATCTCCCTCTATATAAATATCAGCTAACAAAGCATATCTAGGAGGAAAATGTATCTGCTGCAAGCCGGTGTTATTAATCCTTCTCTAAAGTACATTGACTTACATATCCAGAAAAAATAAAGCAATCAGGAGTCAAGTGCTAAATTTTCTGTTCCAGACAAAATATCTTTGTACTAATGAATGCATTACTTTTGAATTCCCTGAAGATTCTGAGACCTTAGCAGCTGCCATGTAAAGGTTCCTACAAGTACACAAGACCATGGGTGTCAAATCCTGCAGCATAGGTTGGGATTTATAGCTAACATAAACCACCAGAGGGGTCCATAGGCCCTCTCTCAAAGGCCAGTCTTTATGAGATAGAGATGTAAGTGGATGTCATCTACACCCAGGCAAGCCAGAAAGCTTGAAGATGAGCCAAGGAAGAACCACGCCAAGAGACATGAGTTGGCTCTGATATCCAAAATCTTGACCCTGGCTGCTGGAGCTCACTACAGACATATGGTGAAGGAAATAAATTAAAAGGTTTTTAAAGTAACCTTGACCACCAGGAAGTAATGCCAGAATATTGTCACTGGCTTGGCTCTTCTCTAGTCCTTCCACATTCAGAAATGCCAGTAGATAGCTCTCAGCTAGCGTTTTTGCGCATACCTAATTCCTTCCTTGCATACAGCACTACATGATTCAATTACGGTATGGAGAAGGGTATGATCAAAAACGCTTTTCAAAATATTCAAGCTTTTTGATTAAAACACTCCATTTATTTTACAAACTGATTAATTGTTTCTGACAAGTAAACATGGAAGAAAACACAATATTGGTCGTGCCCTATTAATTTATTTTCTTTCTTTATTTATTCATTTTTAAGAACATTTCTCAGTGCAGTTGACTATATGTGAAGACAAGAAAGGCTAGGTCTCAATATTTGCCTTTCGTGAATGACTAGTGATCAACAGCATGGTTTAACAATTCACACTACAAATCTGTTTTAATCACTGAGACAAGCCTAAATCCCATGGACGAGGAGGCATGATCTCCCCTGGATTAGTGAGGGCACACTGTTAATATGTGGCCTATCCTTTGGAATTCATAGCTGTCGTAATATTTATACAAAAAAATCAAAATGATGCCGCTAATTGGAAACTAATAGCAGTTGAATGTGCCATAATTTCTCTCTACGTTACAGCTGAACATGAGATTTACTGTGCCAAAAATGCAGTGAGATTTCCCAGATATTTCCCACCAATGAGAGAAATGCCTGCAATGCCTGTTGCAGAACTCCACACACAGAATTACAGGGACCTGCTGCTCATTTCAGGTTAAGAGGCATGCACTTGTGGAATTCTATGCCTCAGCGATAGTCAGGGCCCATAAACTGATGGACATATGCTCCTCTTTCTGCCAGTGAAGTTTTGCTGTAGGGGCTGATCTCTCGTGTTTCCAAATGCGTGAGATTTAGGAAGAAAAGATAAGAGCAAATGAGACTGAGGGCTGGAGAAGCTGAATTAAAGTGTCAGTGACAATCACAAAAAAGAAGAAATAAAATCATCAGGCCTTGCATTTTTTAAACAATGCGTGAAATATCAGCAAACTGATTCACTGAAAATCAGCTTTTGTAGTGATCAAAATAGACCTCCACTTCTGAATCGTGTACTGTTTTTCTACAGTTTCTACTGTGTACATGGATCAAAACAAACAAAAAGTGAGTTATCCCAGTGCAGATAATCCCTTGTTTTTAAATGTAAAATGGAAATATGGTATAAATGTATATGAACATGAAAATTTAGTGTGCATGGTTGGACTACAAACATTGCTATTATTTATGTATACTACAGAAGCTGTAACCAAGATCAGAGCCCCATTGTGTCAGGCACTATACAGATACATCATAAGAACGTGTCCTTGCCCCAAGGAACTGGTAGGTTAACGAGAAAAGGCAGACAAATGGTGGGGAGAAAGGAAGTATTCGAATTCCCACTTTAAGATGGAGAGCTGAGGCACAGGAAAAAGTGAAAGAGTTACCTAAGGTCATATGAGAAGACTGGGACAGAGGTGAGAATGGCCCTAGATTTCCTGAATCACATTCCAGCGCCTTAACCTCACAATCTTTTTTCTCTTTGGCAGAATGATGGTTCATAAAGAAGTTTAAAAATGTATCACATAAGCACTATATTGCTGCAGTTAACTTGATAGACAAGTAACCTGCAGTTACTTGTCATTATATGTCATTAGTCAAGCTAAAAGATTTGATGCAACACAGCAAAAAAACCTCTAACTATATAAAAGAGATGGGCATGAAGTACAGAATTTGGAACCTTCTCAATCCAGGGTTCTGGGTTTTGATTTAATTCATTTTAGGGGTAGGAATGCAGGCACAAAATTTAGATCCAGATTTGAGTTTGGATTCCAAACCAGCCCCTGTGATCAAGGGTTTTAATTTGGGTCAGTTTCTGACATAAATATTAGAGATGGACCAAGGAGGCACTGTTCAATTCCACAATAGATTAAAGCTAGAGCTTGGGGTTCAGATTTTAGGCCAAATCAGGGCAAAGGCTATAGCTCATAGATTCATAGAGTTTAAGGCCAGAAGGGACCATTGGATCACTGACCTCCTGTATATTTCAGGCTATTAAATTTCACCCAGTTACTCCTGAATTGAGCCCAATAACTTGTGAAATGGCACCAAAATTGCATGGGACTTCAGCCTAAAATGGTGGAAATCTTGCAAGAAAATTTGATTTGACTTTGATTTCCACCAGATTCATGTTGCATCTAGAAAACAAGCCTCCTGCTTCAGTCATCTTGGGAATTGCAGAGTTTGCAGTATACTATAAAAGGCAACACTCTGAACAATTAAATATTAAAAAAGCTGCCTCATTCACAGATCATAGTCAAATCCATACTTAATGAAGGAGGAGTCCTGTGGGAAAAATAGGATATGATCATGTAATAAAAGACCGCATGATAAATATACACATATACAAGTGGGCAGTTAAGATTGCTCCAGCAACCTTAATTTTTGAGTGCTTCACATTGTAACTTTTACATGGAGCCATTGGGGTTATTCTGGATTTACATCGGTATAACTCAGAGAGAATCTGGACCATAAGTTTAAGTTATAAGAAAAAAAGGGATTTGTGAACTGTACCTACTGTTGTGAATCTAGAAATAGTTTGAAAGGCACACGAACCTTTGAACTCCATGAGACTCCCCAGTTCCATTATTTATTATATTTTGTCCATGGAAGGACTGTTTTAAAAGAGATCAGGATGCCTTAAGGAAACATTTCTTGAAACAGTTCAGTTACATAAACCTTTTTCAAATCCTTTACACTAGCATTATACATCTAATAGAAGCAACTTTTTTCTCCAGTTCTGAGAAGAGAGAAAACTTTTCCTAGCTTGTTATTGAAGAATGCCCCTTGATGCTCTGTTTCCTAGCTGGTAACAGAGTTCTCTGGTAAGTGACAACTAGGCCCAGCTGTCAAAACATTCTGAGGATAGATTGTACTAAGGAACTGATAGTGTGATGTGATGATACTCTGATCAGCAGTCCAAATGTAGTGTTTCTGTTCTTTCCTGTCTTTTGAGAACTGCTTCAATTACCACAACATGGGTTGAACCCTGGTGAAGGACTGAGTGCTTTTATTTCCCACAGCCTTTGCTTTGCTGGAATAGGAACACTGGAAGATGGAGATCCACTTGTGGTTGTACACTGAGGCACCCAAAATTAGAGGCCACTTTTGAAAATCTGGTCCCGAGTAACCTGCTGTGGTCACAGAGCAGGTCAGAGGCAAAGTGGGGAACAGAAACCCAAGTTCTCTGATTCAGTCCCTTACTCCAAAGAATTCCACATGTCTCTTGTGTATTCTAGTCAGCAATACCCCTTATTTTGATGGCTAACACCCAGCAATCCATTTTATAGGGAACTGGAAAATAGGAAAACCATCACCCTAAGCAGAATATTGGCAACCTCCATATACATGTCTGCTCCTCTGCAAGGTTTTCAGACATCTACTTCAGTCATATATGAAATAAAAGGAATGTTAGTTCCCAAATCTTCCTATATTCAACTATATTGACTATTACTAGAAAAGAAAGAATCATGGAAAACTGGATAAAAATTTAGATCAGAAGCTCTATGAAGCAGGAACCATTTTTTCCAGTACATTTGTACAGCACCCCAGTCCTCGAGGGAACCTGTAGATGCTACCTCAGTGCAAATAAATATAATGCAAAGGCATATAATGTTCTAACTGAAGTTCAGAACAAGATCCACAAGCCTGTAAGTCAATGGAAGATTGACTTATCCACTGGAATCTTGACCCAGCAAGGTGTTGGGTGCTCTTAACTTCCCACTGATGATTCAGAATTGAGTTGTTAGCTACATATAATAATCTTTGACTAAAAGTCCTAGTAATGTATTGGTATTCAATTAGGTACAGAAGCATTTTACTATTTCTCCATAAATGCCATATGAACACTCACTATCTAATCTATCTAATCTATCTATCCTTTAGAATAATTATAATTATAATTAATTATAAATTACAAATACTGAAATGCAAAAGCTTCCATATTTAGATTGCCATAATATCCTTAATTCTCCCCATTATGCCAAGGAAACTTTAATTGAAGATTGATTTACTGTTGTGATGATTGCATGTCTGACCTTTAATTTTGGTTTAGTGCAGGTATATCCAATGGCTTTACTTTGCACTGTGTTTCAGTGGGATATGTCAAGCAACTGAGAGTATTGGGGATATTTTGTGAAGAGGGATGTGATAATGAGAGAGAGAGAGAGAGAGAGAGTGTGCGAGTGCATGTGCATGTGCGTGTGCGTGTGCTGCAGGGGAGGTCTGATAGCAGAGATCAAGAAAGGGATGTATTTAATTCATTTTGGTTCCTGTGATCAGTTAAATTTTGTTGCATTGTTAATTAAGGTATTGCTATGCAAAAAGATGTTTTTAATATATCATCAGAGATAATTAAAATGTTTCATGTACCCTTGGGATACAAATAAGCTGTGGTTATAATGTGGAAAATCTGAAAGCATTAGTGTTTGAATCACTGCAAAGTTCTAAAATTATTTACTATCAAATGATATAAGATATTGTCTGGACCTTCTATTTTTTTTCTTCTCTGCACACTGCCTTTTACAAGAAAACTAGCATTACTTAAAGAGGTGATTTTCATTATGCTTTCATTCCTGGGTGACTGTATGGAACTCTACCTGTTTTCTTCCTGCCAGAATTAAGGTGAGTAGATTTTTTTTTAAATGTTGACTTTCCCCCCCAGAAACTTCAATGAAAAAAAAAACAGAAATAATAAAATATTGTGCAAATATTCATGAAAAATGCTCCCCATTTTTTCACCAGCTTCTGTTATTTTTCTGCTGCCCATCAATGTAGTTTCTGAGCACTTCAACAGGCAGTAAGGATAGAGAAACATAAATAGATAATGACAAAGTAAAGAAACTGAACTCTGCTCACTGCAGTTAACAAAATGGGACACAAGATTAGGGTGGTACTGGATGATACTTTAAAGATCTGATTTAAGACACTGGAGTTACTTGAGCTACATAATTTGGTGTGATACAAAATGAAATTAGACTATGATATTTGAACACTTTTCAGGAGGTTCATTTTAGGGCAAGATATCAATATTGGCAAAAACACTAGACTTAATGTTGGCATTTAATAGTATTTTAAAAAGAAAAACGTAAAGAGTATAACTAAGTGATATAAGGACAAATGGGCATGTTGCTTGCAACTTAAGCTTTAGCATAAACGGAAGAAGCATCAAGGTAATCTTTAGAAATACATTCCTGTTTTACATTTGGCCTGGAGGCGATCCAGACAGGGACCACAAAGAAAAGGATCAGAAAGCTAAATCCAAGCTTTCTGAATTTTCTTTGAGCTTGATGGTGCATCCCATGATAGTAAATAATTTGTTCTTTGAGTTATATCTGTGCCACCACACAGCCCCTGTGAGATAGTGATGTCCGCCATTTCATTAACCCTTTCCCATTACTTTTGTGGGCATTATACCTCACCCTAAAAATTAACTCAAGGCTGAAACCTGTCATAAAGGGATCAGTTGTCAAAGACACATGCCTGGGCTCTATGTAATCAAACAGCTCACTGAATGCAGCTTTGCATGTCTTTTAGAATTTTCGACAGATAGTGGTTAACCTTTAGTATGCTGGCTAATCCGAAAGGGTCTGATATTTGGGAACTAATTCCTAAGTTTTCCTGTAGAAAATATTATGACAAATATTAGGGAGGGATTCCAGCAGTGATGGTACAGGGCATATGGAGACACTTGACTGAAGTGTCTCCTGACACCTTGCCTACCCATTGCCCCAAATTCCCATTGAGACACAGCATAGGACTCCTGCTACCATGATGGTGGTTCTCAATCTGATCCATGGGCTAGGAGTCAGCAGGGGGAGGCCAGTTGACTGACTGCAACCATTCAGTAAAGTTGGGCAGGCAACTGTCATGGATGTAGACCACGCAATGCTGGAGAGGCAATCTGGCAGCAGAATGGAGGCAGGCGGGAGATAATCAATATGGGTGTGGGTTGGGTTGTGATTAGAGCTGGATGGGAAATTTTCACCAAAATATTTTTGCTGGCAAATGCCAATTCATTGTAACCAAACCCTTTGGAGGAAATGTATTGGCTTCAACAAATATTCCATCAGGAAGGTTTCTCAGGTCCTCGATGGAATTTCTGATCAAGGTGAGAGAGAAAAGTCTGCCTGAGTCAGAGTAGGGACTGGAACCTGGGTTTCCTACATTCTAGATAACTGCCCTAGACACTGGGCTGGTGAGGGGTGGGTTTTATCCCCCCTCCCCCTCTTATTTTTTCATGAAAAATTTCATATTTGGAAACCTCAATGGAATTCTTGTTTTCTGGCCAGCTCCCATTGTGATGCTCTGCAGAGGTTCAGGAAGTCTTCGGTATGTGTATACTGCAATCAGAGGTGTGATTAGACATACCTGTGCCTTTAATTTAGCTAGTGTGGCTAAGAATAGCAATGAAGACGCAATGGCACAAACCCCGACATAGGCTGTACAAGGCTGCCTGGAACCCAGGCTATGTACTTACATTGCTAACCTGGGCCGGGGTCCATGGCGCCACATCATCAGTGCTATTCTCAGCCACACTGGCTAGATTAAATCTCGCGTGGGTATGCCCAAGTCAACTGCCATCATACCTCCTACTGAAGTGTAGATTTACTCACAGGAGAGCCCTTGGAAGGTGAGAGGAGTGTCTTTCTGCGGAGAGGGAATAGCAACTGGGTTCTTAGTAGGTGGAGAGGAAAGGAGGAGAAACTGAAAACAAATATGTACTCCTCCAGTTCTCTAAAGGCTAAAGCTGTTAAACTTTAAATCCACACTACATACAGGAAATAGTTGAAGCTCACATTCCATCGTGCAGCCCACAGTTAGCGGCACATTTACCCTTATGTTTATTTTGTATTCTACAGCTGGTGCATGTGCCCATCTAGCACCAGTCAGCCAGGTCTCCTGGCCCAGTCAAATTTGCTCAGAAGATTATTTTGAGGTACCATGTGAAAAGCTTCTTTTTTCTACTTGCTACTGACGTTTAAATTATGCACGTTAGATTTCTGTTCCTGATTTGTGTCGTGTATTCACAAGAAGAGACGTGAGAAGCGATCACATTTGCTTTGTGCTTATTTCAGTGTGATGCAAATTTTTATGCATCTGACCAATGACACATTGTCCCCATTTCCACTAGAAAATGCAGCTTTTCATTCTAAGCATGGTGGAATTTCACCACAGACAACACATGCATTTGTTTCAGGGAGAAAGTTTTCACAGGGAGTGCATCCCACTCCACATAAAAAAGCAGTTTCAGCCACAAGGGAAAACCTCCCACACAGTACTGCTCACAAGCCCATTTTTTGTACATTATGCCTAATGTAGCTTCTGGGAGTTATACTATAAATATGATAATATTATCTATATAATATACATTTATAATATTATAATATTTCTAAAATGGATTGGGTGTCCTTGGGAAATGCTCTGTGTAACTACACAAATAAAAAGCTTCAGCACGTTGACCTCACAAAAGACAGGGATTTTAGATTTAAAGTTCCCATGGCAACCTTTACTCTGCCCTCTGGTATATACCAAAAAGAAACAAAAAATGTTTCAAAAACCAGCTAAGGTTACTCAGTGACAATCATGTATTTACCTGGCATGCCTTTCACAAAATCAAATGCTTAAAAGCAGTTTTATGTGAAAATTACATATGTATGTGTACCTGCATTTGACGTTGATCAATATTTGCCACTAATATGCAAACATATAATTTTTATTTTTATTTTTCACAGGGTTTACTTCTTTTAGCATTACTGATTAAAGAATACATGTGTGGCAGCAACTTGTGACAAAAATACACCCCTGTTTGAATTTGCATAAATCTACATATATTGATGTAAATTTACATAAAATGTTGCCTGTTGATAGCAGGGCTTCCAGCTCCTCCCCAAAACAGAAACATCAGTGAATTCATTCTGCACCCCCAGCCCTGACTCTGCCCATCCTCACATCAATTAATTCTGCATTTCCTTCACCCCAACCTCACAGCTGTTTCTGTACCCCAGGCCAACATCCGTTCTGCACTCTTTCAAGCTTCACATTTCCCCCTACCACCTAGCACACCCAGGTCCTCCTGCAGCTTTGAAGGTAGTTCTTCACTTTCCCCTCCCCCTAGGCTGGCGAGGGGGCAGATTCAGGGTTTCAAGAGAAGCTAGAGAGGGCTGGGATCTGCAGAGTCTGTAGGGAACATCTGCTCCACATCTGTCCCTGAGCATGCGAGGGATGAATGCTTCAGTACCACTCCAATCCTTGGTGTACGTGTGGGGATGATAGAAGCATGCTGTGGTGTTGAGGGAGGAAGTAGCCCCTCAGCATGTGCAGCTGCACTGATTGGCCCTTTCCCAGGGGGTGGGGTAATGGGGAAGTGATAACCAATGTAGGGTTTCACATCTGCTACAAGTCTGGGCAGGGAGAAAATCAACCAAAGGGGAAATCTTCTGCTGATGGCTTTTCCACACAGACAGAAAGCACTGAGGCTAAAAACCCACAGTCCATTGGGACAAGTATTATACTTGCTGGGGTGAGAATAATATTTATTTTGGGTGAGGGCAGGACCAGAAACACAACAGCTTCCTGCCCAGAATTCACACCATTCACACAAGAGGTAGTCATGAATGCATGGACGGCAATCAGGGCCACCAAGATGGTAGCTTTGCCATTGACTTAAATGGGAGCATTGGTGAGCCTACAGTTAGTTGAGTGGCAGGATGTCTATATAATTGTCTTCTGAAAGCTATCTGATTATTTTTGCACAAAACCTTCACACATTATACACACATGATTCTTGTACTAAGGTTATTATACTTCATAGATCATAGACTTTATAAATTGTCTTATAAGTCCCAATTTTTAATATGGAGAAAATTGTATTCTAAATGGGTGGGATTTTCTAAAGCAACTTTCAGTAGGGCTGGTGCTTCTTACTCCCTTAGGCACTTCTGAAAATCGAATCCTATATGTATGGTAAACTCTGAAATGCATTCAAATAATGATACGACCACCATTCCCAAACCTATGCGGTGTTTATAGAAAACTAATAGAGATGAGTCCCATAGGATTTCTTTCATTAGATACATAGTGAAAAAATGAAGATACACTGGCAGTGTACCAATATTAAAATATGGATTCGTGTTATCATGCACTTTGAATTTAGAATAATAGAAGTAAAACCAGATAAGTTTTGTTTGGCATCTATTGTATGTCCTAGTTCACCATCTGAGCAGGCACAATGCCATCCTAACAGATGGCCATGAGTGGAGGCAGCCAAGAGACCATGTATGAACATCAAATGTGTTTGCTAAGGGCAGGAATCCAGGCTGTGAATGTTGAAATTGTTTTCCAGCCCAAGCTTCCGCGCCTATGGCTAAGAGGGCTGTGCAAATTGTTACTCTAGTTCCAAGACAGATGAACAGCAAAAATGACAAAATCACTTCCGCAGCCATATAAAGTAGAACTCTGTGTCTGGTCTGTCAGGATTAATGTCCTGGGGAGGGAATATGGTAAAAGGTAGTAACAGCCTCTAATAATAAAAAAATAATGAATAGAGATATCCTATCTCCTAGAACTGACCTTGAAAGGTCATCAAGTCCAGCCCCCTGCCTTTACTAGCAGGACCAAGTACTGATTTTGCCCCAGATCCCCCCTCAAGGATTGAACTCACAGCCCTGGGTTTAGCAGGCCAATGCTCAAACCACTGAGCTATCCCTCCATGCCTCACTCCCTTTTTGGCTCTTTGGCAAAGGCCTTCACAACATTGTCTTAAAAAGTAGCTCAGATGAATGGCTCAGTTTTACATGAAAAGATGAAAAGGGCAAGGAACCCTCTTCCATGACTTTCTCAAGGCCTGTGTGTGAGTAAGAGAAACATAAATTGCCTACAGAATGCAGTCATATCCTTGTGACAGACCCCTGGAGTACAACCTGGACTGTGGAAGCACCATGTCCTCTTTGGCTCAGGGTACCTCTCACACCGCTCTCATGAACTCTACTCAGGGAGACACCAGCAAATCCCCCCAGCTTCAGCCTTGCACCCCTGAAATGTTCCATCTTATACTGCTCAGGACCTTCTTTTGAACAATGCAAGCTCATTAATTAGTTCACCACTTCATCAAAGGAGATATACCAGCCTTTGTAATTTGAGTAGATTCCCCAAACACTTAGTTTAGACAAACTAAGATAAAACATTAAAATAAGTTTGTTCAGTAAAGAAAGATAGATTTTTAAGTGATTAAGTGGCATTACCATAGAAGATCAGAGTTGGTTATGTAAGAATTAAAAAGTAAAATTGCAGTCTAAATCCTAAACTTTATCAGACTAAGTAAGATTTTGGGGTGCATAGCAGAGTAGGAGCTGCACCTCTGTCAGCCCAAGAAATTTCAGGCAGACATTTGTGCAGGAATTATGACACTTCTTGCAGCATTGACTCCCACTCAGTTGCATGCCATGTGTGCAGAGACAGAAAAGATAGCCAAAGACAGGGTATGTCTACACAGCAATGTAAGCCCAGGGTTAATAGAAACTCAAGTTAGTAGGCCCTGGGTTTGTAAACCTAGGGCTTGTGTGTCTAGACGCATTTGTAACTCCAGGTTACGAATCATTATGCAGGCCTGAGTCCAACTACCCTTATATCAGACTTCCTAGCAGTGTGGGATAACTTGACTGTCCAGCAAACTTGGCTGTCCAGAGGGCAAAGGAAGTCAGCCTGTGGGATTGTGGGATACTTTTGGTGGATTCCCAGAGCAAGAGTCCAGCAGGGCTGCATCTTCCCTGCAGAACAATAGGGCTTGAACCCTGGGTCTTGGCTTGCCTCAGGCTTGGACACTCCACCCCAGGGGGTCCTGGAATTTTGGGTCCATGGATTAGCGCAATTTGTGTGTTGATGGAAGGGGGTTAGGCTTGAGCCTGAGTTCAAACACTGGTCTTAGTTTGCAGTGTAGACATACCCTAAGTGCACGGTGGTGCTGGTGGGGTGAGGAGGCCAGAGATTAACATGGAGGATGGAGTGCTCAGAGTCCTGGGACCTGGTTTCTCAGTGGATCCTCGGGATCCACAGCATTAAATGGCTGCACCTTCTACTTTCTCTGTGTAGCTACAAACACTTATCCTTAAGGGCAAATCCCTCTGAGGAAGGGTCTTGATCACTTCTTCATCCTCTGCAGGTCTTTCTGCCACTGGGGAACATTTGAATTTGAAAAATATTTTAAAAGATTCTTTGGCGTTCACTCTTCTGAGTGTCAGCCTTTAGCGATCCATGAAGCAAGTAATGCTAATGAGTTCATGGTCTACATTTATAGAGCACTTTTCATCAAGAAGGATTCTAAAGGTTTAGCAGCTGTACATGTATGTGTGTGGAATAACTCTCATTACTGAAATGCAGTCACTTCCCCCTAAGTCATGGCAAGTCTTCAACAATGCACAGCTGCATTACACAACAGTTTCAGACTGGAAGTGAAGAATAGCACATGTAATTGAAATCTCGAGAGGTAGGTCTGAGCACCACGCAAGGCAGAGCAGGTTAAGTGAGGTCAATTAATCTGATAAATTGCACCTGGGGAAGAGCTAGGAATTGAAAGTCTGACCGAAGATGGAGCCCAGCTGAGAAGGAATAGGCAGGGCTGGTATAAAGCCAGGAACTTGGCAGCAAAGAGGGGCTTCAAAGGAAGTAGTTTGCAGTCACTCCAGGGGAGAAGGAAGGTGTGTTTGGGGAAAAATCTAACTAGTTTCAAGACTGAGCTTAATAAGTGTATGGCAGGGATGGTATGATGAGCCTCCCTACAATGGCATGTAGCCAATCTGTGACTGCTAGCAGCAAATATCTCCAACAGTCAGTGATGGGACACTAGATTGGGAGGACTCTGAGTTACTATACAGAATTCATTCCCAGGTGTCTGATTGCTGGGTCTTGCCCATATGCTCAGGGTCTGATTGCCTTATTTGGGGTCAGGAGGGAATTTCCCCCTGATCAGATTGGCAGAGACCCTCGGGATTTTTTGCCTTCCTCTGCAGCATAGGGCACGGGTCACTTGCAGGTTTAAACTAGTGTAAATGGTGAATTCTCTGTAACTTTAAGTCTTTAAATCACGATTTGAGGACTTCGGTAACTCAGCCAGAAGCTAGGGGTCTATTACAGGAGTGTGTGGGTGAGGTTTTGTGGCCGGCAATGTGTAGGAAGTCAGAGAAGGGCCCATCATGATCATCTAAAGTCTATGAGGAGGGAATTTGTGCTGATAAATCCACTGGGGGGAGGCCAGAAGATAGAGCAGAGAAGTAGGAAAGAGTATCACGGTCTGGGTGCAAGCAGACCATAGTTGCTGGACATAGGGTCTCTGGACTGGAACCTGGAGTAGATAGTGGACCTGGGTTCCCCTATTAGCCCCTGTGGAAGTGGCACAGAGTGGGCAGTGGAGCTGAAGACTGCTTGGGACAGACGTGCAATGGGACTTTGATACTGCAGACGGGGAAGACTACAGTGACCTTGGCTGGAGGGCTGAGTCACAAAGAAGGATTACCCTGAGTCTGAGAGAGAGGGGCCATGATGTGAGGAAAGGGACATTGGAGCTGGAAGGAGCTAATCCCCTAAACAGCCAGGAGTAGGCGCCATAGCGGTGAGTGAACTCTGATGAAGTAGGCTAAATATAATCATCCCAAATGGAATCATCTCCTGAGCAGATTTAATAGTGTGTGTGTGTGTGTGTGTGTGTGTGTGTGGTAGTGGTAGTGGCGGTGGGAGGGTGGGGGATAGCAAATATTTCTTGAATACTGAGACTTCGGTTTGACTATACTTGAGCCCTTTAGTGTGCATGAAGCTTTGAAAATGGCCTGCAGGATTCAACATCAAATACATATGTTAGATCACAGCTACAGTTATTCTGCCTACTCATACTTGGATGACCAATTTCACAGCTCCAATAGCACCAATGGATATTTCTCAACAAAATCTTAGACTTAGATTTTTGAATACCCAGTAAATCAGCAAACAATGGGATTGATCTATCAATGGTTTGTGAAGTCCCCGACTTCTTCCACCCTACCCCCAAAAGCCAAGATTTACTGAATTTTGTGTTAAATTAATAGCATTCCAACAGCTCTAGTATCTGGCCAGTGCACTGGGGATAAGCACCACCTACTCTTCTGATAGCATCTCCACTGCTGACGGTCTCAGTTTGTGTAAGGTATAGAAAATCTCACCTCCAACACCCTCAGCAACAGGCTCCAATAGGTTAGCCACATCTAGTGAATTACAAACTCCTCTTCCTGCAGCACTTGCCATTTCCTTGGAATTTCTCATTCCAGGGTTGAGCAGGCCCAACGTTTATGACAGCTGACAAAATCAGAGTCTAAAATGGTCTGGCTTGAAGGCCAGTACTCCTTACTGCCATCCTCACTCGGACAAGGAACACCTCAGAAGCATCGCCTCACCAGTGCTGACTTTGGATGTGTACATGTTTGAGATTTGGGCTACAACTTCTTGCTTGCTTCAGAGATAATTTTATTATGCTTTCTACTTAAAAAAAAGAAAGCAGCATCTTTCTTAGTTTTTAGCAGTTAACTGGCCACTACAGAGAACAACATACAATAGAGTCCATGAAAGTCTTATTTAAAACTCCACTCACTGCATGTGGTTGATTGCTAATGAGAGCCAAAGCACGTAACTCCTTTATCTGTTCAAATTAAAAGCCCTGCAAACTAGACAAGGGCGTGTTTACATTTGTATCTATCTATCTTAGGCTTTTATACTGCTGACCATCTCTGTAGTAGCTGAGCGCCTGCCATGTAAAATCGATAGCAACAGCAAAGTCCTTCCTGGCATCTCTGGCATTCTCTTTTTTGGGTTAAAAACTCTGCGTGGGGAGGGGTTTGGGCTTTGATTATTTTAGATTTTATTTATTTCATTTTTACTTTTTAATTGGTTGGGATGTTTGGGTTAGAAGGGGATGTCCATGTTGTGAGTGCCATTTTTTATGGATTCTTATTATATAGAGCTATAGCTAACTCCATTCTCTAAACGTGGAATTCATATAATCAAATCCAAATATTTCTTGGACACATGCATGCATTTTACCTGTCATATTATTCGTCCAGTGAATGAAATGGTTAGTTTGTTTCTGCCAGACTGTGTGATTAAAAAAAGATGAGGGAGCATGCATAGAAGTTTGCTGTGTTCCAAGGGTAGTGCTGCCATCTACTGGTGATCTGACAGTGGTTTATATGAACACATTATGTGAGATATTAATAATATTATGGGCAAAAAGTATTCATACTTCTTTGTGTGTCCACTTTTACAGGAGTTCTTCAGACAAGAGCTGGATTCCTCCTAATGGGCCAGGAATTGCACAGTTGAACACTTTGTTGTCCTGCTGAACAGGACTAAACTGCACCCCTGTCTGTTGTCATTTACTTGCTGCTGCTAACTGCATTTACACTAGTCAGCTAAGGAACTAGACACATTCCACACACTATAGACTATAATTCCACTTGGAGATATGGTGCACGGGTTGGCATATTAGGATGCACTCTTTGCTAGCACTGTCTTGAGTGCTGTCAGGAGATGCTCCCAATGCTCCTATAAGCTCTAGTGTACATACACACACACACACACACACACACACACACACACACCTTGAGTACCAGTGCAATAGAGAGCAAAATTTAGCTCTTAGCAATTGTAAACTGAACAAGGTGCTCATCAGCTTAGGAGGAGAAACAAACAGCTTGCTCAGAGTCCAACAGTATTGTCACTCCAGAGAGCAGTGGTGGGAGGTGCTCACAGTTGACCCTTGGCTAACTTTTACGTGTATTCTTTTTTCATGCTCCAAGTCTTGCAAATTCTGTGCAGCTCATACATTATGGATATGCAGCACTCTGAAAAAGAAGGATGGTTATAAGGAATAAAACAGGATTTCAGTTACTGTCTATATGCATCTGCTTTTTTGCTTCCCCACAATTTTGATAGATGTTAATGGTCACTTCAAATACATTCGTTGTCCAGGTGCATATCTTTTACAAAGTGCTTCAGGAACCCTAGTTCTTTCACACAGACACTCATGGAGGAAAATATAGTTCTCTAGCTTTTTTTAAGAGCCTAGAGCTAAGACACACTCTGTTTCCCTTCTACACACATGCACACACCCCTCACTCATCTTTTCTTTTCCTGTCTCCCTACCTACTGGCTAGAAAGTATTAGCTGTGATCCTGCCAGATAGAAGCTACAGCTCTCTCAAATGAAGAGACTTTGTGCTACACAGCTAGGTTTTACCTTTACCTATAAAGCACTTTACCACTTTGGCCCTGCCTAAGGATAATAAAGGCCAGGTTATGATAAAAGATTTTAAAAGAGAATAAATAATTACAACTCAGTTTAACAGCATATTAAACATATTTCTAAGAGACTAATATAACTTTAACTCCAAATCATATTCTCACCAATGCTGAGAATATAAGATGAGTTTCTTTGGGTGCCTCACAGGCATAAATATTGCATTTGCCAGTATGCAGACACTATACAACATAATTATTTAATTATATGTAGACTAGCATCACAAAATTCATCGTACAGGAGTGTTGAAAGCCATTTGATAGAACACAATTTTATAATACTATTTTATTATGACAGATGCATTTTTTACAAACAAGATCTATCGCTGCACATTAACTGAGTAACAAGACAGTTCATTTCTAAATGATACAAGTATACTTCAGACATACTATTAAGTAGAAAGAACGAGGCGTACTCGTGGCACCTTAAATAAACAAATTTATTTGGGCATAAGCTTTCGTGGGCTAAAACCCACTTCATCAGTTCCATGCAGTGGAAAATACAGCAGAAATATATATATACACGAGAACATGAAAAAATGGGTGTTGTCATACCAATTCTAACAAGACTAATCAATTAAGGTGGGCTATTATCAGCAGGAGAAAAAAACTTTTGTAGTGATAATCAGGATGGCCAATTTCAAACAGTTGACAAGAAGGTGTGAGTAACAGTAGGGGAAAAATTAGCATGGGGAAATAGATTTTACTTTGTGTAATGACCCATCCACTTCCAGTCTTTATTCAAGCCTAATTTAATGGTGTCCAGTTTGCAAATTAATTCCAATTCTGCAGTTTCTCATTGAAGTCTGGTTTTGAAGTTTTTTTGTTGGAGAATTGCAACTTTTAGGTCTGTAACTGAGTGACCAGGGAGGTTGAAGTGTTCTCCGACTGGTTTTTGAATGTTATAATTCTTGATGTCTGATTTGTGTCCATTTATTCTTTTGCGTAGAAACTGTCTGGTTTGGCCAATGTACATGGCAGAGGGGCATTGCTGGCACATGATGGCATATATCACATTGGTAGATGTGCAGGTGAACGAGCCTCTGATGGTGCAGCTGATGTGATTAGGTCCTTTGATGGTGTCCCTTGAATAGATATATGGACCAAGTTGGCAACGGGCTTTGTTGCAAGAATAGGTTCCTGGATTAGTGTTTTTGTTGTGTGGTGTGTGGTTGCTGGTGAGTATTTGCTTCAGGTTGGGGGGCTGTCTATAAGTGAGGACTGGCCTGTCTCCCAAGATCTGTGAGAGTGAGGGATCATCATTCAGGATAGATTATAGATCCTTGATGATGCACTGGAGAGGTTTTAGTTGAGGGCTGAAGGTGACGGCTAGTGGTGTTCTGTTACTTCCTTTGTTGGGCCTGTCCTGGAGTAGGTGACTTCTGTTATTCTTCTGGCTCTGTCAATCTGTTTCTTCACTTCAGCAGGTGGGTATTGTAGTTTTAAGAATGCTTGACAGAGATCTTGTAGGTGTTTGTCTCCGTCTGAGGGATTGGAACAAATGCGGTTGTATCTTAGAGCTTGGCTGTAGACAATGGATCGTGTGATGTGGTCTGATGAAACTGGAGGCATGTAGATAAATATAGTGGTCAGTAGGTTTATGGTATAGGGTGGTGTTTATGTGACCATCGCTTATTAGCACTGTAGTGTCCAGGAAGTGGATCTCTTGTGTGGACTGGTCCAGGCTGAGGTTGATGGTGGGATGGAAATTGTTGAAATCATGATGGAATTCCTCAAGGGCTTCTTTTCCAAGGGTCCAGATGATGAAGATGTCATCAATCTAGCGCAAGTAGAGTAGGGGCGTTAGGGACGAGAGCTAAGGAAGCGTTGTTCTAAGTCAGCCATAAAAATGTTGGCATACTGTGGGGCCATGCGAGTGAGACTGAAGTTCAGGTGACAATCTAAAGGGCTTGATTCTTCACTGCTTTGCACCTGATGTAGTGATTTACACCAGGAGCATGCATAGTGAGTGTCAGATGCTATCATTGTGCTGTGAAAGAGTTTTGCATCCCACTTTGAATTCACTTTGCACAGGTGTAAATGGCTGTAAATAATTGGGTCAGAGAAATCTAACCATCCGCTCAAGGAGCTCTGGGAATAATGTTAGTTAGTTCAGTGCTGAAGCACAGAGCCAGCAGAGGGAGCACAAAGTATTGTTTTGTGGACTCCAGGAGGAGTGACTGCTTTTTTATTTTCCTGGTTTCTTACTGACAGGTCTGTAGATCTGCAATACCATCAGGGCAGACAGGCTGAAATCCAATTTTCCTTCTACTTTCAAAAATTAGTTTCCTTTCTCTTACCTTCTCTTCCCTCTGCCTTGTTGGAGATGGATTTAAGAGCCTAATCGGATCTTCCTTTCTCTAGACCAACAATAATGGAAACAGAACTACATTAGTTTGGTACTAAACCAAATGTCTGTGTCACCTCGCAATGAAGATGCTGCTTATATTTATCATGCACTCGCCTTCTCAATTTTCTCAGCACTGCAATGCAGAACTCCCACTTTCTCCAGTTCTCTCCAGTTCACAAAATCTCCTATGATAACAAGTCTCGGTATTTGAAAAAAAACACACAACAACATAAACACCATGGAATCCAGGATGCCTGTGACAGCTGTGACCTAGGTCCAGCTTTATGTATCCTAAGACCTGGAATGGAAAAAGGCAAATCCCGATAGGAAATTAAAGTGATCTTCTTCCAGAATTTTGTTTTTATCAGCTGTGCATTCTACAACATTATTTCACTCATTTTCAAAAATACCACTAATCAGGGACACTCATCATTATTTCCCCTAAGCAGGAGAAGGCTGATTGGCATTTGAAATGTGTGCCCAGGACTAATGCTGTAGTCCCAGTATGTCCCTCCACAAGGCTACAGTAGTGTTTGCTTTCAGCCTCTTGCAAGGAAGGGAAGTGAGCTGTGGTACTATGAGACCAGTGTGTTTAGAGTGCTAAAGGGCAAAATGATTTTGCTGAATTTTGAGTCCATTTGATTTTGGGGTTTAAAAGTTTGACTCTAACATTATTGGGTTTAGAGAATGCAGGGGGCAAAGGAATAGGGAAAAGGGGGAAACATGTAAGGAAAAAATAAATATGTAGAGTATTCACTAATGCCAGCCTGTCTTATGTAGTGTTTTCCTATCCCTAATACATAACACAGGCTGCCCTCTGGTTAAAAAACACATGGTCCAACTTCATCTCTGCCTTGAAATTTATCTTTATTTAAAAAAAAGAAATGGAGACACTTCGGGGGGAAATAACCCAATATGTTTAAACTGCAGGGGGGAAAAATTCACTCTGATGATGGAAATTCCTACAGAATATGTTGGTTCCTACTCTTTTAATTAGCCAATTAAGTTTTGGAACAGAACATTGGATGTATTATTGCTCTACAACTTTCTGAGGCTATTGGTCTTGCAAAAGAGATCACTAAAACCAGACGGAGATTGGGACAAATTTTGAGGGGTCCTGAACCAATGTCAGCTCCTGTTCTTATTATACCCTTGATCATTCCCCACGATCCAGGTCTCAACTTAAGTTTATTGACTTGGGGTGCCTTGACCTGGGCTTTCCCCTCCTGAAACAGTCCAGCCCCCTCTTGTGACAATTAGAGGAATTCATTCAAACCATGTCCATCATCTTTAATAACCCCAACTATGAGCGGACCGCCGAGGCAACCCTTCTGGCCTCACAGCATGGATGCTGGCCCATGGGCAAGTACTCTCCTGAATTTCATCATTTGGCTTTTGACATTGGGTGGAATGAGGTGACACAGTGCCACCATTTCTGCCTGAGGTTAAATGAGGATATAAAGACGAGCTCGCTCTGGTGACGCCTCCACCCTCATTGAACAATCTGATTGACTTGTGCATCAGAATCAGTGATTGTCTCCTGGAGCGGCTCACGAGCATACCTTGATTCTCCAGAGGCCACCAGCCACCCCACCCATGACACCCCAACCACACAGATCTTCCCTGGCATCAGAGCTCTTTCAAGCCACCAGCTTAGTCCACACATTGCTGACATGGAGAAGTGCCAATGCCAGGCTTTGGCTTGTGCTTATATTGTGGGGAACCTGGCCATCTTGACTTGATGTTTCCGGCAAAGACTCAGGTGGAACTAGGACCAGGAAACATTGGGTCCCCAGTCCTAAAGGAGTTGGTTTGGTCAGAGCTGGTCTTCTCCTCACTCTGGCAGTTCCCAGCAGCCATACACCACAGTTGGCATAGCAAGACCCTTGAGTCAGTTTTTGATGCAACTCCTAATACCTCTATTGATTAGATTACCAGTACGAGGCCCTAGTCAATACAGGGGGCCTCAGATAACTTTATGGACTTGAACTTTGCTAAGGTCCATGCTGTTCCCACCATACACAAGGACTCTCCAGATCAGGTAAAGACTATTGATGGGTCTCTTCTCTCCTTAGGACCAATAACCCACCATATCTTGCTAGTAATGGTTATCACCCTCCTGGGGCATCAGGAAACCCTCCAACTTGGATTAATCCAGGCTCTCCATGTTCCTGCCATTCTAGGCATGCCCTGGCTTAACACCCATGACCCCACACTGATTGGCAGAAGAGGTACTCTACACTTTAATTCCTGGCATTGCCAGCTATCTTGCCTCCCAGGATCTGAGAACCAGACTGGCACACTCTTCAATGCACATTACCTGCTGGAGGACCTGAACCCTCAGGCAACAAGACCACCAGGATCCTCAGCTCCACCTGTCATGGCTAAGATCCCTCAAAAATACCATGACTTTGCCAGTGTTTTTGACAAGGGGAAGTCAGACATCTTGTCCCTGCACCACACTTATAATTGCCCAATTGATCTCTAGCCCCAGGCTGAGATCCCATTTGGTCAGATACATGCCCTCTCTGAACATGAATTTTGGGATCTCCAAAAGTATTTGGAGGAGAACCTTCAGAAGAGTTTAATCTGCTCATCCACATCCCTGGCAGACACGCCAATTTCTTTTTCTCAAGAAGAAGACAGCTGTTATTCACTATTGGGCCCTGAACAAGGTGACTGTACAAAACCACTACCCACTCACCTTATTAATGAGCTCTTAAACCGGTTAGTCATGGCCTGTATTTTCACTAAGTTAGATCTACATGGGCCCTATAACCTGGTATGAGTACATGAGGGAAATGAATGAAAGACTGCCTTTCATACTGATAGGATCACTATGAATGTCTAGTCATGCCATTCCGCCTATGCAATGCTCCAACAACCTTTCAACAATTTATAAGTCCTATATTATGAGATATGGTGGACCACTTTGTCAATAACCGCTTTGATGACATTCTGATTTTTGCCAAAGATCTAGTTCTTCATGACCAGCATACGTATAGCATTCTTGAAAGCCCATACCAGAATCATCTATATGCTAAGATGAAGAAATGCAAGTCTTACCAGGACACCCTGAAATTTTTTGGATATATTATCTCACTGAAGGGACTGGTAATGGACCCCCTGCAAGGTGATGGCCATCATGGATTGGGTGGTACTGAAGGATGTCCATGGAATCCAGAGCTGCTTGGGTTTTGTTAATTGTTATAGCGTTACTCTAGGATTCTCTGCTTTGGCTTGTCCTTTCATAGCTTTGCTGTGAAAGAGAGTTGAGTTTTTATAGTCCCTAGAAGCACAGCTTCCATCTTGATCTACCCCAACTCCGCCCGACTGTTTACAGAGGAGGAGGATGCTTCAAACTTCATGCTAGGGGCAGTTCTTTCCCAACCTGCTGGTCTCGATGATTGGCTTCACCTGTGTGCTTTTTACTAGTGAAAACTCTCACTCCCACTGAAATGAATGATGACATCCTGGACAAGGAACTACTGGCCATAAAAGCAGCTTTTAAAGAATGGAGCCATCTTCTGGAGGGGGATAGGTTCCCAGTCCAAGTTCTGATGGATCATAAAAACTTGCAATACCTAAAAATGGCCAGGCATCTAAACCAACTGCAGGTATGCTGGTCCTTTTTGCACAATCTGAGTTTGTTGTCACCTACCAGCCTGGGACAAGGAACAGGAAGGCGGATGTGTTGTCATGAAAGATGAGTACTACAATCTGGTAAGAAGACTATGGACTTATCTACATTTAAAAAACTACAGTGGCACAGCTGCAGCTGCGTTGCTGTCATGCTTCAGTGTAGACATTACTTACGCCAACAGGAGAAATTCTCCCATCCATGTAAGTAATCCACCTCCCTGAGAAGTGGTAGTTAGGTCAACAGAAGAATTTTTCTGTGGTGCTGTCTGACTGGGGATTTAGGTCAGCTTAACTACACCAATCAGGGCTGTGGATTTTTCACACCCCTGAGTGACCTAGTTATGTTGAATTCATTTTCTAGTGTAGACCAGACCTACGTTCATGAATCTCAAGTGTTCTAACTTCATCTTTGCACATAGCCTCAGACTTGTTACCCTCCATCTGCTCTCAGTTACTTAGCAATCCATTTGCCATCCAAACCCATCAAGCCTTAGACCAGGACCAGGACCAGACTGCCAGTCTTTGCATTCCAGGACAGAATCCTATACCATGAAATACGCATCTGTGCATCCAAAGGGGCCATTCAGCTTCAAGTCCTACAATTCTACCGTAACACTCTGTTAGTAGGCCACTTCAACTGTTCCAAGACCTTGTTTCCAGGAAATTTTGGTGCTCTGCTGCATGCACCTCTATTGCATCCTATGTAGATTCCTGTGAACTTTGCAACCGGACCAAGACACACACACACCCATTCAAGACTGCTGGGTTCCCTCCAGCTCTGCCTCAGCCTTGAACCATCATTTCCATGGATTTCATCATGAATTACCACCCTCTGAAGCCCACACTACCATCAATTGGTTGATCAAATAACCTAGATGATACATTTTGTTCCATGCAGGGTGCATCCCTCTGCTGAAGAGACAGCCGCCTGTTTGTGAGCAAAAATCTTTCATTTCCATCATTTGCCTACAAGCATGGTATCTGGCTGGGGAGCCCAGTTTATTTGCTGCTTTTGGCAAGAATTTCTACGATGTCTGAGTTTTGATTTCCTAACGTCAACAGCCTATCACCCAACCACCAAAAGACAGGCTGAGTAAGTCAATCAGTACCTACATTGCTTCCTAAACTATCATCACGTAACTATCATGTCCGTGATCCCTCACGCCAGGTTTGCTTACTGTAATGCTACAAATGCCTCCACCAAGCAGACTCTTTTCTTTGCTAACTCTGATTTCCATCTTCATGCTCATCCAGAGATCCTCTCTGAATCATCCATGCCCACTGTTACTGAACTCACAGCCCACGTCCAGCTGATTCCAATAAATCCAGAGGCAGTTAGAAGTCACCAAAGCAACCTACAATGGTATGCCAACAAATCCCCCCGTCAATACTTAGCTTCAGGGCAGGGGATAATGTGTGGTTGTCCACCCAGAATCTATGATTGACTTGCCCTTCTGTGAAGCTGGACCATAAGTACCTGGGGACTTTCCAGATCACGAAATAGATTAAAGTGATTACATTTAAGTTACAGTTACCAGATTCCCTCAAGACTCACCTAGTCTTCCATGTATTTCTTCTAAAATCATTAGTCAAGAATCCCTTCCCACTCCATACTAGTCTCTCTCCTCTGCCTATAACAGTTCAGGGACAAGAAGAATATGTGGGCTGGCAGATTCAAAACTCTTCCTGAGTCTGAAGAAAACTAAAGTATCTAATTGAATGGGACAGCCCAGATGAACGTGCATGGGAACTTGCAAAACACATCCATGCTCCGGATCTCCTGCACTCCTTCCACCGTGCTTGTCCTGGGATCTGAAGATGGCACCCTGGGGCTGGGGGGCAGGTACTACAGTATTAGGAACTGGTGCCTGCAGCACAACTAATCTCCAGGTAGCCTCATCAGTACAGCTGACCATCTGGTTGGCCAGATCACCTGATTGGCTGGAGGAGGCAACAGGCTGGTTCTTAAGCCAGCAGCAGCTCACTGGCTGCTCAGTGCTTATGCCCACCACTGTGCCTGCTCCTGTGTTACCTTGTTCCTACTGCTTCTGCCTTGCATCCAGCCTCGCCTCAGTCCTATCCTTGCCATGAACCCTTCCTTGCTTGATATCCTGCTCACCCCGGTTCCTGCCTTCCAGCTTGACCTGTGGCTTTGGCTTCTGACTATGGACTCTGGTTTGACCCTCAGCTCTGGTATCTAATTCCTCCAGCTTCTGACTACTAACTCCAGCTCTGACCTTAGTCCTTGGTTCCTGATGCCTGCTCTGACCAGTAGGCTAGACCGCCTTCATCCCAGTCAGCTGACAAATTAGTCTTTCAGATCTCACAATATTTTACTGCAGACACTAGTGTTTTGTAAAGCTGTAAATGTATTTGAAAGTATTTCTAGAGGAACCAGAGAAGGTTCCTGGAACTCACTCACTAGTTTGAGAGGAACAAGCAAAGGGTTAATTGCCACAATTTAAATTTACAATGGCAAGATCTTCCTCTTAAACATTCAATGACACTAAGTGACATTTAGTCCTTGGCCATTTTCTTAGTGAGGTTTTTTTTCACAATAAGCAAGCCCTTAATGGAAAGTCCTTTTAGCAATAAGGCATGCATGTGCTCATAAGTTCTTTCTAATACAGTAGTAAAGATTTAATGGGATTTGACACCTCTCTTGCAGTATGTTTTCAGCTATTAAAGTAATAGCAAGTGGTATAAGGGACAGGTGGCAGTATCTACAAACTGTGCTAATGGCCCATCAACATATGTTTAATGTATTCCAAGCTATACTTCACATCCTCCTGTTGCTATTACATTTCCTCTGGCCCCTCTTCTCAACAAAGAAATTTGGAGAGGAAAGGAAACATTAATAAACCCAAAGTGTTTAATTTAACAACAGATATACATTTTAATACTGCTCATAAGAAGGCTTATTTGACAAGAGAACAGCTCATTGCAGACTTCAATAATTTTGTTGCCAACATCAGTGAAAGGCTTTGACAAAACAAAGACTTTTTTAAAAATAGAATTATGGCTTTTCCACAGCATTTGTTATTTGATCATGTTGTGCTACAGCATCACTTTTTAATGGGTTACAAAAGCAGAAATGTCATGGGGCAATTTTGTGTAAATGTTTGTCAGAAAAAGGCAGAGGTTGGAACCACGGCTTTTCCAATGAAATTATCAGCTTTCCTGGATGTGACCCTCGGGCAAAATTTCCTTTTTACATTTTGAGAGGCAGTATGTTCTAATGGACAGGGCAGCAGAATGAGATTCAGGACCCCGGAGTACTTTTCCTGGCTCTGCTGTTTACCTTGAGCAAAGCTCTGTGCCTTAGTTTCCTCTCCCAAACCTTCCCATTTTGCCTCTAGCACAATGGAGTCCCATTCACAGGCAGCACTGCTAGGTACTTTCATAATACAACTAATAATGACCGTGATCCTCATGATACACTCATATACAGTAAGTATAGTCCTGCAGGTTCAAAAACAAATTAGATCAGTTCATGAAGCTATTAGCTAAGATGGTCAGCAATGCAACCCTATGCTCTGGGTGTCCCTAAATTTCTGACTGCCAGAAGCTGGGACTGGACAACAGGGGACAGATCACTTAGTAAATTGCCCTGTTCTGTTCATTGCTTCTGAAGCATCTGGTGCTGGCCACTATCAGAAAACAGGATACTGGGCTAGATGGACCATTGGTCTAACCTAGTATGGCCATTCTTATGTTCTTAGGTGAATTCAGGGGTCTTCAATTATCTAACAGGTGCAATGTTCTCTTGAAGAATTGTTAATGCATTGATATTCCAGGGCATAAATGTGTAAACACAAAGGATGAGGGCCCAATTCTGCCAGATATACTCCTCATGCAATCCCCACTGAAGTCAAAGTATTGTATAGTAAACAAAGGTAAAATCTGGATGGTTCATTTTATAGATGGATCAAAGAAGGTGTTTTGATTGTGCTTGATGTCTGGCGTTACTGGCAATCTGACTTAGAAGCTGTTTTATACAAGATTCTCAGAAGTACTGTACTTCTGGGAGTAACCTCACAGCCACACCCAACATGACTGGAACTTTTGGGGTACACATCCAGTAATGATGATGACATTCCAAATTAAAGTACCAATTGGGTTGGAGGCAGATCAGAAAGACAAAATAGCCAACCTCGCTGCGGAATCTGAAACATGCCTCTGTTTAGAAACAGCAATTCTGAGCTGAAATCACTAGACCCAGTTTTTCAAAAGTATGTCACCTTTTTCATGTTGCTTTTAACTTGTTGAAGAGACAACATTCTTACCAGATGGGAGGCACCCTTAATCATAGTGGGACAGAGTGCAGCAGAGCCTCTCTTGCTGTCCAATAGGCTGTAAATTACTAAACAAGTGATTAGGGTTGAGAAAGGAGACAGGACTGGGAATTGAAGAAGGAAACCTAGGAAACATTCTAAACAGCTATTTGGTATTCAGATGCAGAAAGGCTGTCATATTTGCTAGAAGATGTTGGTGTATCCTCAGGTGAGGGTTTCTTTATTGTTCATTTAATTCAGTAAGTATCAACCTTTGGTTGTAACTTGGATTCACTGAGGCTCCAGGATAAGGATTTGGATGAAAATCTCACTTGGAGATCCTTTTTGTTTGATTGGTGGAGTGGGTCAGCTTGTCCCGCAGCTTATACATATGCAAACTGCAGGAATAAACCTGCAAATATTTTATTTAGAGTTAGAGCTTGTAAGAATAAGTCCAAGTAAATAATAAACAGCCCTCTTGTATTCATCTGCTATGGAAAGTTATAAATTTCTGTTTCTATTAAAAATATTAATCCAATACACCTTTGTGTTGCCGGTGCTTTGCCATTGACTCTATTGCCAGTAGATCACCAGTATAAATTTTGTCTACGTTAGAATTGGAACGAATTCTCTGTGCTCTGCAGTCCCTCGAAGCACTTAAGCTTCAATTTGAAGTCAGTGGGATTACTCAGATAAGTAATGTTAAGCATGTATAGAAGTATTTGGCTGGAATGGGCCTGCATTTGCAGGATTGAGCCCTAAGGCTGTTCCCCCTTCCACCCAAAGGACTAATGAACATTTTCCCTTGTAGTCATGAGGAAGACTCCTCCCACAAAGTCTTAGCCAATCAGCACCAAGAAAGGCTGAGTCCAATAACTCGAAGAGT
Organism: Trachemys scripta elegans; assembly: GCF_013100865.1. Taxonomy (NCBI): domain Eukaryota; kingdom Metazoa; phylum Chordata; order Testudines; family Emydidae; genus Trachemys; species Trachemys scripta. The sequence continues at coordinate 116,885,549 of NC_048300.1, forward strand.
TTCACAAGTTATCCTTGGTGACATTTATTAAGATCATAAAGATAACAGATAAATTGTCAAATGTTTATTCTGCTTAGCAAATATGTCCTCAGCTACCTGAATCCTCTGTCTTCTACTCATTATACAAGTTTAACAGAAAGGGCAAAAGGGAATGAGCAAAGGAAAATTCACACATCAAGGGCCTGATTCCTATTTCACCTTCATCAATGTAAATCAGGAGTAACTCTATTAAGTCTATGGCGTTACTCCAGTATAAAATCTGTTTTCGCAAGAAGAGCATCAGGCCCTATTTTCCCTTCTCATTTTGGGGTCCATTTCTGTGTTACTGGTGTTGACAAGCATCATACTCCATGAAAAGTCCCACTGAAGTCAATGGGGAGAAATAGCATCAGAAGTGGGCCCACAATTGGCAGCACTTTTGTTGAATGACATGAATCTGATTCCCTTTTCACCAAACTGTTGGGCATATTTATCACACTCACGTGGTTTTAGAGCAGTACCTCATGGAGTGTGTATAATGTAAATGTAAATATCCTATGATACTACATGGCAGGTGCAGATACGGCAAGATTGTAGCATGAAGCAATTCTTTGCTGTACTGGCAACTTCTCCCTCTTCTGGCTTCATATACCAGGCTATAGTAATAATAAAAAATCTGGGTGCCTCTATGTGTATAGGTTTCAGAGTAGTAGCCGTGTTAGTCTGTATCCGCAAAAAGAAGAACAGGAGTACTTGTGGCACCTTAGAGACTAACAAATTTATTAGAGCATAAGCTTTGGGCTGTAGTCCACGAAAGCTTATGCTCTAATACATTTGTTAGTCTCTAAGGTGCCACAAGTACTCCTGTTTTTCTTTCTATGTGTATAATGTCCTCTGCAATTGTTAAGGAAGATGTATGGTATGTATATTTGATAGTAAAGAACAAGACTATAGGTTCTCAGCTGTTGAATTTAGCACTATCGTATGGACTAAACTCTAGAATGTGTTGTTCAGGGTCCCTCTATACTGCTTTTTCTGGAGGAATGAAATTAAATTCCTGCCATTTAAAATAATTCCAAAAAAAATTCCCCTCTCTTTCTTCCTATATCTCTAATTTTTTCATCAGAATCCCTAGTATGAAATAAATCAGAACTTTCCTAATAGTCATTTTAATTCAAAATACCATGTTACATTTTCTTTAATATAACTAGAGCTTTATCATATGATAAGTCTTAAAATACTTGCTAATTTCCCCTTCTTTAATAGTTCCCAATTCCATTTGGGCCCTGATTATTATCTGGATGTCAAACCGTCCTCAAATTATACACCCACAGTACTGGAAGATGGAGCCCATTTTTTAGAAACTGGGCCTCAGCCTTTCTTTAAAATTACAATCTGGCTATTGCACCTCATGTTTCAGTAAAGTCTCTCCGTTTGTCTCAGATTTGTTTGTTACCCTTTAGCTGCCTTGATACTAAAGCAGAGATGGTTAACAAATATAAACTGGGAAAAATCAGTTGATCGTCAGTTTACTAAAGGCCTGATGGAGAGCTATAGCTGCAGTAGCTAATGCAAAGTTCTGGTTAAACATTGTCCTACCGTTTGCACTCTGCCGTCTGTTGTTTTTACACAAGAGCCTTAGCAGAGGTTGGAGGCAGTATTGACTTTGTAATTAAACTATTTTAACTTCAGGATTTTGTAATCGCCACATTTAAACCATCTGTTGTAGCACAAGGGTGATTTCCCCCACCCCCATCCCTTTTAAAGTACAAAATCTCCATAATGTTTTTAATTGCAAAGAAGTAGATTTCACAACCTCTTGTTTCATGGGGCTAGTATGCCACCATCGATAGGGAAAATGACGATAATTTCCTCTCTCTAGGACAACAAGGAAAAGCTCAAACAGTGTATCAGGAGACTTACAGTGGTGTTGAGGAAAATGCCTTTGGCTGGATTATAATTATAACCGTAAATCCTGGTCCCTGCTACCCCCTAGTTTAAGGACAGTAATAAACTGTGCCAGCCCTTTTGTTGGCATGGGTTACTTCCCCCACCGCATTGGTTCAGTTGTGCTGGCCAGCACACTGTGAGGGTGGGGATGGAAGCTTAGCTCCACCCACTCCTATGCTTCCCACAGAGGAGTAAAGGACTCTGTATGCTTGGTAAAAGAATAGAGAAATTGAACCTGGGGTAAGAATATCAATAACAATAATAGTGTGCATATCTGTCTGTCCAGCCAGCCAGCCCCATCACATTAGTGTCTAAGTAGTCTGTACACTACCTTTCATCTGAGGCGCACAACACTTCACAAACATTAACACCCCTGTGATTTCCTTGGACAAGTCATTTAGGGCTTGTCTACACATAAAAGTTGTGCTACACCAGTATAGTTAAAGCAATACAACCCACTATTGTAGACACATTTATTCAATATAAAAGAGCTAGGCTGGTATCACTTATTCCCATACCAGAAAGGGAATAAACTACACCAGTATATGCGCTTTTATACCAATATAACCGTGTTCACACTTCAGTAACCGTGTGTAACTACTTCAGTAAAAAAATCACACCCCTAACCAACATAGTTATACTGGTATAACTTTTAATTGTAGACCAGAGATTAAGATCTCTCTGAGCCTCTGTAAAATGGGTGTAGTAGTCTTTTCTTTCTCCCATCCTTTGACTTGTTTGTTTAGATTGTACCCTCTTCAGGTCATGGGCGGCCTCTTATTGAGTGTATGTTCTGAAATAAAACTATAAATAATAATAATAATAACTAAAGGCAGGTAATGTAAATATCCCCCCCCATTTTACAGGTGAGAAGATATCAGTAGAAGGTTGGAGTCTTGATTCCTAGTCCCCTGCTCTGACCACTAATTACTACTGCCAGACTACACCATTAAATGTAAAATAAATACTTTATATTCTTGCTTAGAAATATTTGTCTTTATTATTTATTCATTCAAACAACTTTTTGGAACCCTCCATTAGAAATTCTCTTTAGCCCTATTTTACTGTCCCTCATTTCAAACCCCAGGTCTTGTGTTTTACTAACCATCTTCCCACTTCCAGGAAGTTGGAGGGAGCTCCTTCAGCCCATATCCTGGCTACTCTGTCACCTCTCAATTGTTAATAAAGCAAAAATGTATTTTATAAATCAGTGCAAAGTTCAAAAGGAATTATTGTGGGGTTCCATGCTCTGTGCTATACAGGAAACCAGACTAGATGGTCACAGTGGTTCCCTCTGGCCTTGGAATCTATCAGGTGCAAATGGCCTATGGTTTATAAAAATGGCAGAGTATCTTTAAAGTTGTACTTTAACAGTGCTCACTTTGTGCTGTCGTTCTACATTGTCTGGTACAGAAGCAGTTGCTATCAGCACAGATTAAAGTGGTGACATCAGATATGTCACATAGTGTATGTACCTGAATATCAGGTATCCAATTGTTCTTCTGTATGACGTGCTGATCACACATGATGCAGAGGCCTATGCTTTGATCTCAACCCAGGTTTGTTTGGCATTTTTGTCTCAGGAGCTCTTCTCGAGGACAGCAGATAAAGTGGTGCTTAACAGAGACAGGTTTTTTACTGTTAAACAATGCAACTATGCTAGCAGTTGTACATTTGTATTTGTGCATGTGGAGACATAGAGTAGGTCAATCTCTCATCTATCTTAAGTTGCCTGGTCATAGATTCACTTCACAAAATTGCTCACCAAAAGTGGAAATGTCTCCATAATTCTTGGAGGCTGATGAAAAGTTGAAGTGTGTGACTTGAATGCAACTATGTGAGAAATTCCAGCTAAATTAATTTTTTAAAAGCCCCCAAACCCCACATAATTAGTTCATTGTGAGCCAGTTTTAATATACTATGTGTGTGACCTATTTAATGATACTGGGATTCAAATGCTGATACTGGGCTTTAATAGTCCTTGCTGCTTTTTAAATGAATGGCAGTTTTTTGACTGATTGACTTTCATTGGGAGAAGGATTGAACCCAATGTGGTGGTGGTGGTATTATTGTTGTCATGATGAAAATCAAACTAAAGCATTTTAACAATGATTATTATGAGAAAATGGTTAGTAGTATGTATGCAAATGAACATGTCATGACAATGATAAGGAAAATAACTGACATTTGTTTTGTTTATGGTCCGTGTAGCCCTTCAGCATTTAGATAGAGTCATTTGAGTAATGGAAGTCAATGAGAAATGCTGGGTGCTCAGCACTTTAGAAAATCAGGTCATTTCTGTAGGAAGTTAAATAGAGACGTAGGCACCTACTTTAGTGTCCTATTTTTGAAAATCTTGGCAATTGTCAATTCATTGATTCAAGGGAACCCTTTTCAGGCATTGAGCCCAGATTTTTAAAGATATTTAGATGTTGTTCTGCTCAGAGTTGTAAGACCTCAGTTACTTAACTGGCTAAGTCCTATTTTCAAAAGAAACACAGGCACTTAGGAGCCCGAGTCCGGGAGTCTGAGACTGCTAAGTGCCTGAGTCACTGTTGAAAATTGAACTTGGGGGGAGGGATAGCTCAGTGGTTTGAGCATTGGCCTGCTCAACCCAGGGATGTGAGTTCAATCCTTGAGGGGGCCACTTGGGGATCTGGGGCAAAATCAGTACTTGGTCCTGCTAGTGAAGGCAGGGGGCTGGACTCAATGACCTCTCAAGATCCCTTCCAGTTCTAGGAGATGGGATATTTTCATTAATTATTATATCTTAGCTGTCTAAATCACCTAGGCTTTGCAACTCTGAGCAGAGCAGTGCCTAAATACCTTTACAAATCTAGGCCTTGGTACCTAGAGTTAGGCACCTAAATTCCTGTTTGCCCATAGAAATATATGATTTTCAGTGATGCTGAATGCCTGTATCTCCATTGACCTTATGGAAGTTGAGGGTGCTCAGCACCTCTGAAAATCAAACCATTTATCTAATAGACTCTCAGATTATAAAGCCATAAGGGTCCATTAGATCATCTAGTTGACCTCGTGCGGAACACGGGCCAGAGAATGACACCCAGTTACTCCTGTATTCTGCCCAGTAACTTGTGTTTCATTAAAGCCCATCTTCCAGAAAGGCATCCAGTCTTGACCTGAAGACTTCAAGAAATAGAGAATCCTCTACTTCCTTGATAGTTTGTTCCAATGATTAATCACCCTGACTGTTAAAAAAATATTGTTCCTCGTTTCCTAACTGAATGTGTCTGCCTTCACTTTGCAGCCACTGGTTCTTGTTACACCTTTTGCTGCTAGATTGAAGAACTATTTAGCGCACAGTGTTTTCTCCGTGTGAAGGTACATAAGTGCCTAAATACAGATTTACAATACATGAGTAAGTTAAAAAGTCACACCAAAGTTTGAACATTTGGCCAAATCCTCTAAATTCCTTTTTATATTAATAGTTGTTATTATTAGTTGTTTAGCAATCACCTACAATATATTATGCATTTAGGGTGGAAATTCACCTTTCAGATTAGGACTTTAGAGGGAGTTAAACGCTGATGTTCTGCATGGAGGTGAATGTTCTTGAAAAATCATGGAAACATGATTTAGCTTTGTTCACTATGTCAAACACTAATAGTTGTCTCTAATAATGTTAAAAAAACACAGAGAGTCTTCTAATGGAAACTGAAAACAATTAACTTGGGCTTTAACAGGACTCCAAATATAAAAACATAAACATATTGACAACTTCAAAAATAGATATGAAATAGAGCTATAATGGCAACGGCACCCAAAGGAACACCATGTGAGCAACTTTTCAGGAGCATGAGGTCTGTACCTGTGGTGACCATGGTGGGGGATGGACCAGCTCACTTCTAAAGCTATACTGGCATTAGAAGATATACTGGCATTAGAAAAGGTTCATAGAAGGGCAACTAAAATGATTAGGGGTTTGGAACGGCTCCCATCTGAGGAGAGATTAAAGAGGCTAGGACTTTTCAGCTTGGAAAAGAGGAGACTAAGGGGGGATATGATAGAGGTATATAAAATCATGAGTGGTGTGGAGAAAGTGAATAAGGAAAAGTTATTTACTTGTTCCCATAATATAAGAACTAGGGGCTACCAAATGAAATTAATGGGTAGCAGGTTTAAAACAAATAAAAGGAAGTTCTTCTTCACACAGCGCACAGTCAACCTGTGGAACTCCTTGCCTGAGGAGGTTGTGAAGGCTAGGACTATAACAGCATTTAAAAGAGAACTAGATAAATTCATGGAGGTTAAGTCCATTAATGGCTATTAGCCAGGATGGGTAAGGAATGGTGTTCCTAGCCTCTGTTTGTCAGAGGGTGGAGATGGATGGCAGGAGAGAGATCACTTGATCATTACCTGTTAGGTTCACTCCCTCTGGGGCATCTGGCATTGGCCACTGTCAGTAGACAGGATACTGGGCTGGATGGACCTTTGGTCTCACCCAGTATGGCCATTCTTATGTTCTTAAAGCTAAAAGTATGAATATGAACTCAAGATTTAGATCCAGTAGCTGAGGGCTAGAAACTCATATCCTCCATAGGCTGGCACAGTGGGGTCCATGTTTTACACACTAGCCAGTGGGCTACATACCTACTCTATATAAAAAAAAGCAGATTCAATATGAAGATTCCACTAAAGGATGCTAAAAGTCTCAGCTAGTCTCTGAGGCCTGATCCTGCTCTATTAAAAATGAGAGCAGGTAGAGACCATATTAGAGAGGACTACATTCCAGATTAGAGAACTACAAGTGCTGCATTTGAGTGGCAAGGGCTGTGATTTGTCCACCTCTCTTTTATAGTTACAACAGATTTTAATTGGAGTGTCGATTGTCTAAAAGATGAAACTTTATACATTAGATTTAATTGTTTTTCTTTGCCAGTTGATTCAAGGAGGTGACTGTCTTGTAGAATAAACCTTCCACACAAAGGTGAATGATAGGATGGGAGAAATATGCTATTAATTTACTATTATGAATGTACAGTACAGGAAAGAAACAAAAAACATAGAATATCAATCTCTTTTTAAATGCAGAATTTCACTGTATGTCTCTTTTTACTGTAGCAACCAGGGCATAAGGGCAATGTGAACATGTGGCCCTTTATTTGATCAAGGATAATAATCAACTAAGCCAAGAGAAAGGGAAGTAGATTTTCCTATGTCAATCGCTTAATATAATCTTTTATGCATTTCCAAATGGGTGTCTATCTGTGCTCTCATTGTAAGCGGGGAAAACCTGCACGTAAGAAGAACCTGAATTTGATACATATGGAGGCTTTTAAATATATGAAATATTACTGAGCTTATTCAATAGCATTGCTTATTCTGCCTTCGGAAATGCACAATATGATTTTTCTGCCTCCTGTCACCCTCATTCCCAAACCTGCTCCTCACTCAGAAGTGAAAGGTGGGCTGAAGGCCTCACTTTTGATGATTCAATCCCTTTGGAGAAACTGAACCTCACAGATGCCCTGTTACCATGGAGAGTGGCAGTGGGATTTGTGGGCAGGATCTCCTACATGGATATGCAGCTTCCCTGCCTCTGGAAAGCTGCATTCACCAGTTCCGTTTCCATTACCATCATTATGTCAATAATGTTGAGCTTTGAGCAGTTTCTCCTGTTGTGCGCCAAGCTGTTAGAAGTGATCCACCCAAGCTTGCAGATGCTTACCCACCTGGGACATCATGCTGATCCCAGGTGCGGACAATGCCTCTATTTCCCATTGAGATGTAGCCTTTCCAAGTGTATGTGGTACTAATGACCATTGAGACAGTGACCAGTTGCCTCCTTCGCCAATTCAAAGTCAATTATCAGCATAAGGGTATCTAGGTACTACTGCTTTGTGCACTGAACCGTCTCGTCATTCTCCAATTGCATCTGCTGATCATGCGCTGTGCTATTGTGAAAGCAGGCAAAGACATTTTATTTATCCGGGATTCCAAAGGTACTGATCTTTGCAATAGGACAGAGACATCTTATGCAACTCACAAGAGCATGGAGGCTTTTATATAGTGCATCATAGGTGCCGGAGTCCCAGTGGTCCCCTCAGAACTACATTCATTTGAATTTTGATTTATTTTATGTTCATAGCTGATGTCCATTTTGGAAATTATGCCATTATTTGAGAAGCAGTATTCTCACTGATAAGTTTTCCTAGAAAATGTCTGTCATCCATGAGTAGGCCAGAAATTTTAGGCTCAAGACCTGTTTGAATATTTTTTCCACAGAAAATTTCCACTTTTCATTGGAAAACCAAAATCCCCAACCCCAACATTTTGGGGGTTTCAACCAAAAAAAAAATACTTTTTTGGAAGTTTGTAGCCAAAATTGTTTGTTTGAAAACTGTCAAAAATAGAAAATTGTATGTCTGGCAGTTTTACAAAGAAAAGGACATCGTAGGGGGAGAGGAAAGGAGGGTAATGCCCCATTTTCTGGCCAGCTCTAGAATTTATATTTCTGGCTGACTCCAGGATGGCAATAATAATATTTGAAGCCTTATCCAGGTTTAGATTCCATATTCTTGTGTGTGTGTGGGGGGGGTATTTGAACCCAGGTTTTGGGCACATCACTATAATTTTCCTTTTTGTGATGGTGACACTCTGGGGGGCAATGACTCGACAGGGCTCTATTTTTCTCAGGATAATTCAGCATAAACAAAAAAGCCTGCTTCGAAATCCAGGAGGAATGCATCTGCCTGTACTACCTTGATGTATAATCAGGATGGTGCACAACCAGAAAGGATCTGACTCTTCCGTGGGGCAGGGTAGTTCGATGGAAAAGGAACCAACCAGGGAGTGACTGGTAGGTATGCTTTTTCTAGTGCTAATGTTCTTCTGCTAATTGGTATGCAGAGTATTTCTTCATGTGAATGGTGAAGCAATAGGAAATATTGCTTATCATTTCCATGTATGTTAACCCCACAGAGGTAACAGTGTCTGTGTGTTCTGTTTTTGGCCTGCCCAGTCCTGTCTGCTCCCAGTTCCTGATAGTTCTCTACCCCTAGTCTGTCACTTTATTAACTGTATCCCACGCATTCCTTTCTTTTCCACCCATTCATCAATGTTTTTGTATGTTTGCAGTCCTTATCATCCCCGTTTTGTTACAATGGAAGATCATGAGACTTGATATCTGTGAGTTGAATATTTATGCTTTCTGTCTGTGTCCTCTGCACTATCTCCCTCTCCAAGCTAGTTGCTGCTGTCTGCATACATTTGTGGAGTGAAGGGGCTGCCTGGCTTGGCTTTCTTGCCTCCCAGCCATAACTATTTTCTGGCTCTCTGTATTCTTGTTTGAACTGGGACCATTTGTGTTGGCAATTGGTTGGTAGTGGCACTTGTCACACCGCTTGTGAAGTTCCCCATCTGATGATAATGTCTATCATTCTATGTCCCAGGGCTAAGTCAATGGTGACCCGAGTTGATGACTTTCTTTTTTCTCCCAGGTTCTTGCATTTCTCTGCCCCATCTTTAATTCTTTTCCTAACAGATTGTTGCTAGTGATGCCAAATAGGTGTGACACAGAGAGGTGTTGGCTCTGCTGTACCTCCACCTTTCCATAAGGGACTCTGACAGTGGTCTTGGCTTGTGAATTTGCAATTATGCCTGCTCTGGAGATGGATCAGTTTCTCCACAAGCCCATGGCCCACAAAGCCATGGAGACAGGCCCATTTCCTTGCAGTTCCATCTTCTTTTGTAGTTTCCCTTTACTTTCTATAGTGCATTTGTAGTGAGGGATAGACTCTATTCACTGGTACTGAGAGTGGAGCAAAATCCCACAGTCAACTTATTTTCAGACTACCAGTAGTACACCTCTCTATCAGTTCTGGAGATACATTCTTTCCAGGCCCCCACAATTAAGGACAGCATCAGGGCCCATATCTATGAACTCTCAGCTACTTCTCTGGTATTACTATTGCTGCTTGGGTCTCTGTTACTTGTATTTTTATCTGTTTTATTGTTGAACAGAGAGCAGAGTTGAGGAATTCATTCATCCGCCCACTCATATACTGCACAGTCCAAGTTCATTGTCATTTCTCAGCTCCCTTTTTTGAGGAGTCGTTCTCAGATTTTGGTTTTTGGAATATTCTCATTTGCCAGTGAATAATTGTGTCACATGCAATCTATACCTGCAAGTTTTTATCACTTTGAATTGACTTTCTGGAATATACATACTAGAAATGACACATGAATTTATATACAACATATGCTCAAACTAAATTATACAGTATTTCCAAATGATCACTCTCCATTGAGTCTATTATTTACTTCTTTAATGATGCTACAATACCAAAAATAAGAATCTTAAAAAGTTCTGAATAATATGAATGCACATAAGCAAACTTTAGATTGATTGATATTAGAAGGAAATTCACATTAAGTGATGTAGCATTAAATATACCAAACCACACTTTTGACTAGACTATAAGGCCATAAAGGCATCAATTGCTCATTTGAATTGCTAGGATATCAAATCCCATTCAATTTGCCCCATTTTTAATTAAATAACGAACTCTGAGTCTTCTGACCATATAAAGGTCCTCTTGATTGGTTGAGCCATTTAGATGATTATTTAAATATTAGAGGCTTGGTTTTTTACTGTTCCTGCTGTCAGTAATGAATTACACCTTACAGTAGTTTAATATTTTAGCTGGCCTGCATCCAGTGTCCATTATAATGTTAATCTGCTAATATTTGCTGATGAATATTGGGTCTTGTCTTATCCAAAGATGGATGGTTTAGATGAAGCACTTTATGACATAAGAACATAAGAACGGCTGTACCGGGTCAGACCAAAGGTCCATCTAGCCCAGTATCCTGTCTACCGACAGTGGCCAATGCCAGGTGCCCCAGAGGGAGTAGACCAACAGGCAAGTGATCTCTCTCCTGCCATCCATCTCCATCCTCTGACAAACAGAGGCTAGGGACACCATTCCTTACCCATCCTGGCTAATAGCCATTAATGGACTTAACCACCATGAATTTATCCAGTTCTCTTTTAAACACTGTTATAGTCCTAGCCTTCACAACCTCCTCAGGTAAGGAGTTCCACAAGTTGACTGTGCGCTGCGTGAAGAAGAACTTCCTTATATTTGTTTTAAATCTGCTGCCTATTAATTTCATTTGGTGATCCCTTATTCTTGTATTATGGGAATAAGTAAATAACTTTTCCTTATCCACTTTCTCCATATCACTTATGATTTTATATACCTCTATCATATCCCCCCTTAGTCTCCTCTTTTCCAAGCTGAAGAGTTCTTGCCTCTTTAATGTCCCCTCATATGGGACCCGTTCCAAACCTCTAATCATTTTAGTTGCCCTTTTCTGAACCTTTTCTAGTGCCAGTATATTTTTTTTTAGATGAGGAGACCACATCTGTATGCAGTATTCGAGATGTGGGCGTACCATCGATTTATATAAGGGCAATAATATATTCTCAGTCTTATTCTCTATCCCCTTTTTAATGATCCCTAACATCCTGTTTGCTTTTTTGACCACCTCTGCACACTGCGTGGACATTTTCAGAGAACTATCCACGATGACTCCAAGATCTTTTTCCTGACTTGTTGTAGCTAAATTAGCCCCCATCATATTGTATGTATAGTTGGGGTTATTTTTTCCAATGTGCATTACTTTACATTTATCCACATTAAATTTCATTTGCCATTTTGTTGCCCAATCACTTAGTTTTGTGAGATCTTTTTGAAGTTTGTCACAGTCTGCTTTGGTCTTAACTATCTTGAGCAGTTTAGTATCATCTGCACACTTTGCCACCTCACTGTTTACCCCTTTCTCCAGATCATTTATAAATAAGTTGAATAGGATTGGTCCGAGGACTGACCCTTGGGGAACACCACTAATTACCCCTCTCCATTCTGAGAATTTACCATTAATTCCTACCCTTTGTTCCCGGTCTCTTAACCAGTTCTCAATCCATGAAAGGACCTTCCCTTTTATCCCATGACAACTTACTTTACTTAAGAGCCTTTGGTGAGGGACCTTGTCAAAGGCTTTCTGGAAATCTAAGTACACTATGTCCACTGGATCCCCCTTGTCCACATGTTTGTTGACCCCTTCAAAGAACTCTAATAGATTAGTAAGACACGATTTCCCTTTACAGAAACCATGTTGACTATTGCTCAACAGTTTATGTTTTTCTATGTGTCTGACAATTTTATTCTTAACTATTGTTTCGACTAATTTGCCCGGTACCGACGTTAGACTTACCGGTCTGTAATTGCCGGGATCACTTCTAGAGCCCTTTTTAAATATTGGCATTACATTAGCTAACTTCCAGTCATTGGGTACAGAAGCTGATTTAAAGGACAGGTTACAAACCTTAGTTAATAGTTCCGCAACTTCACATTTGAGTTCTTTCAGAACTCTTGGGTGAATGCCATCTGGTCCCGGTGACTTGTTAATGTTAAGTTTATCAATTAATTCCAAAACCTCCTCTAGTGACACTTCAATCTGTGACAGTTCCTCAGATTTGTCACCTACAAAAGCCGGCTCAGGTTTGGGAATCTCCCTAACATCCTCAGCCTTGAAGACTGAAGCAAAGAATCCATTTAGTTTCTCCGCAATGACTTTATCGTCTTTAAGCGCTCCTTTTGTATCTCGATCATCAAGGGGCCCCACTGGTTGTTTAGCAGGCTTCCTGCTTCTGATATACTTAAAAAACATTTTGTTATTACCTTTGGAGTTTTTGGCTAGCCGTTCTTCAAACTCCTCTTTGGCTTTTCTTATTACATTCTTGCACTTAATTTGGCAGTGTTTATGCTCCTTTCTATTTGCCTCACTAGGATTTGACTTCCACTTTTTAAAGGAAGTCTTTTTATCTCTCACTGCTTCTTTTACATTGTTGTTAAGCCACGGTGGCTCTTTTTTAGTTCTTTTACTGTGTTTCTTAATTTGGGGTATACATTGAAGTTGGGCCTCTATTATGGTGTCTTTAAAAAGTGCCCATGCAGCTTGCAGGGATTTCACTTTAGTCACTGTACTTTTTAACTTCTGTTTAACTAACTCCCTCATTTTTGCATAGTTCCCACTTTTGAAATTAAATGCCACAGTGTTGGGCTGTTGAGATGTTCTTCCCACCACAGGGATGTTGAATGCTATTGTATTATGGTCACTATTTCCAAGCGGTCCTGTTATAGTTACCTCTTGGACCAGCTCCTGCGCTCCACTCAGGACTAAATCTAGAGTTGCCTCTCCCCTTGTGGGTTCCCCTACCAGCTGCTCCATGAAGCAGTCATTTAAAGTATCGAGAAATTTTATCTCTGCATTTCATCCTGAAGTGAAATGTTCCCAGTCAATATGGGGATAATTGAAATCCCCCACTATTATTGGGTTCTTAATTTTGATAGCCTCTCTAATTTCCCTTAGCATTTCATCATCACTATCACTGTCCTGGTCAGATGGTCTATAATAGATCCCAAATGTTATATTCTTATTAGAGCATGACATTTCTATCCATAGAGATTCTATGGAACATGTGGATTCACTTAAGATTTTTACTTCATTTGATTCTACATTTTCTTTCACATATAGTGCCACTCCCCCTGCTGCACGATCTGTTCTGTCCTTCCGATATATTTTGTACCCCGGAATGATTGTGTCCCATTGATTGCTCTCAGTCCACCAGGTTTCTGTGATGCCTATTATATCAATATCCTCCTTTATCACGAGGCACTCTAGTTCACCCATCTTATTATTTAGACTTCTAGCATTTGTGTACAAGCACTTTAAAAACTTGTCACTGTTTATTTGTCTGCCCTTTTCTGATGTGTCAGATTCTTTTTTATGTGAATGTTTATCATCTGATCTGGCCCATACTTTATCCTCTTCCATCCTCTGTTCCTGACTATAACCTGGAGATTCTCTATCATTAGACTCTCCCCTAAGAGAAGTCTCTGTCCGATCCACATCCTCCTCTGCAGCAGTCGGCTTTCCCCCATCTCCTAGTTTAAAAACTGCTCTACAACCTTTTTAATGACAAAACCTTTAATTAGCATCTGGATGTGAGGGGGCTGGTATGAGAAAATGAATGTGACAAGACGTTATGCATGTAAATCACAACACACTCAAATGAGACATTGGGTACCACTGCCTGCCTAATAAGAGCCAATTCCTACCATTATGGGCATGCACATGCAGCACATGTAAGCCCCAGTTGCCAAGAGCACATCCATCAAAGAGATATCTTGCCTTTTGAAGAGAGGATGTCCCAAGCTGTGCTGTCATATCACAGGATAAGACATTGGTTATCACTTTCCTGACATATGTTATTTATCATTGCTGGCTAGTTGCACCAACCAGCTGCTGAGAGCAACACATGTGCTCATTAGAGTGTGGACTACACATATCCTTTTTCTGGATAACAATTCCCCCTTTGGTTATATATAGTCCCTAGACATAGGAGCAAGTGGGTAGAGCCACTCTCTCTCCTATTTGGCCAATCCCCATTGTGGTGCAGCCTCATGAGACTTTTACCTTTGTGGCACCGTATATTGAGTTCGAAATCTGTATTTAAGTACTTCCCCTTAACTGCTCACTGCCTCCTGTATGAAAGGAAAGAAACCTTATATAAAATACCAATTTATAAACTATAGTAAATCAGCACAATGATGGGGGAATAACATAGATGAGATTGCAGCTCTACTTTCTTTGTTACATGTTCATAGTCTCATAGATTTTATGGCCGGAAAGGACCATTATAGCCATCTAATCTGATCTGCTGTCTAACAAAGGTCAGAGAATTTCACCAGTAATTCCATAGCTTCTGGTTGAGCTAGAGCATATATTTTAGAAAGACATCCAAACTTGAGGTAAGTTTTTCGGCATGGTGTGACATCATTTCAAGTCTCTCATTTGTCTTACAACATATGTATAGTGCAGTGGTTCTCAACCTATTTATCATTGTGGGGGTGTTACCTGGGCCATTGGTTGAGAACCACAATGCCCCCCCAATTGCCCTATGCCCAGCACCCCAGTCCCTGCCCAGAGATCCCTCCACAGAGTGGGGCCAGGAGCGGCTGCCATTGTGGGGGCTGGGTGGCAGGACAGCCCTGGACCCCATGGCACGGCAAGGCAGGGCAGCCCCAGATCCTGCCACGGGGGTCAGTGCAACCCTGACGGACCCAGACCTTGCTGTGCCGGAGGGGCAGCCTGGTATCCCGGACCTTGCCATGCGGGCCCTGTGGCCTTTAGCACACAGCTGGGCCACAGCTGTGTGCTAATTGGGCTACATGTGGCCCATGGGTTGAGAACCATGGGTATAGTGAGCCTAGCATCGCTACCATTAGCAGAGATGACTTAAAGCCATATCACAATATTTTTCTCGTTTACGTTATTGCAGCCAATACATGTATAATCCTGTCTCAGCTTGCCTAGCTCAGTTGCCATTATGGAATACGGTGCTGGAGGAGGGTGTGCTAAGTAGTACTATGGCTTGTTCCAGAGGCTTATGTTTTATGCACTTCTTTATTGCAGTGTTTAAAATGTGAGGTGATTGTTACTTTGCTCCAAGATAGTTAAATGGATGTTTTCCACAAGGGTTATTTTCTATGCTGTGAAAATAGCAGATAAATGTGTACTCACTCTGCCTGTATTATTGCCTTTCTGCTGCAATCAGGCTTCCATGACAGAAGATATGGTAAAAAAAGAAAAAGGAACTGAAGTTATGCATGAGATGGAACTAAACTGAATACTGCATCATAATCCCATTCCGTGCCCCTTCCCCTCCCCCCATAAAAACCCAGTGGCTCCAGCACATGGGGAAGTTCTAATCCTCATCTGAGTTGTGTGAACTGGACCAATAAAACTAAACAGCCCCTTAAATCTGGGAAATTTGCTTTTACATCCAAATCTGAATGCCGTGGTTTGAGACCATTACTGTAGGATACTGTCTAGGGTTGCCAACCTTCCAGGATTGTCCTGTAGTCTCCAGGAATTAATCTTTTATTAAAGATTATGTCATGTGATGAACCCTCACGAAATACATCCAGCCAAAATTGATGACCGTAATACTGTCTCCTCTTAAATGTATATGATGACAGGTTAGTGTTATGTGTTTATTCCCACCACAGCCAGCCCAAGACCTAATAGCGCCCCAGGAGAGGAGCATCTTGGCACCTCCCCTCCATTTGTTAAACATTTGAATACCTTATTTTTCATTGCATTTGTAGCCCATTTCAGGACTGATACGTGGTTTGCCTGCTTCTTCATCTGTTCTTTGCTCTGGTCATGTGTAGGAACAGATGTTCCAATAAATCCCTTCCTCCACTCACTGTTATAGAATTTTTGAAAATGCTGTATGTAGAGGCTCATGGGCTGGGCCAGTCCTAGACTCCCCTCCCCCCCCCAAGCCCGGCATCCTAGGTCACTTGCCACTAAATCCGGCTCTGCTGCCTGCCCCCTTCACAAACACTCCTACAGAATCGTGACCCTTTTAAAGGGAGAGTTATTAAAGCATAACTGGAGTTTTGCAATATGTTTTGATCATCTCCACTACATTCATGTTGGGTTCACAGAGCCCTAGCCAAAGGCCCACTGAAGACAATGACAGTAATTCCATTGACTTCAATCAGCACTGGATTGGACCCGTACAGCACAAATATTTTCAGAATTCCAGGACATTTTGTGGCACAGTTTCCATTTAATGTCAGTTATCTGGGACAATATCAGGCAGTGGTATGAAATATTTAGAGGATAATGTTTGCAGTCTCTAAAGGTGGGATTTAAATAAGAAAGGTGTTTAAAGTTTTATTATTATTATTTTAAAAGAAAAAAACTGCCCTATAACATGGCTAATTCTTGTGGACTCTAACTTTAACATGAAGTAGGAGCATAAGGCACTAAGCATTTGAAATTGACATTTTAATGCACAACAGTAGAAAACTTAAGAATTTTGATTTAGATTGATTTGAAGCAGTAAAAAATTGACCTTGTAAACATTTCCATAGGAGGTAGAAAACATACATTTGACTATTTGTCAAACAAGAGAAAGTAAACAGTGACTCTGCAATCCTAATAAATAACAAGCATCACAGGCATTAAATAAACAATTTTTATACAAAAAAGGTTTACGTGAAAGACTGAAGCGGTGTATTTAATAAATTAAAAATGGGAATAATTATTTCTTCACAGCCAACACATGTTTGCAAGAATCACTGGTTCCTTCTGCTCACTCTGAAATTATGACTTCAGAACTGCATTGATGATGACAATTTCTGAGCAATTCATGTGCAGGACACAAATCTGAATGTAGCTCATTTTCTGTTTGGGTGTTAATATCTTCAGGATGGGTTCCTTACGACCAATTTTTAATACTTTTTCATCCCAGTCATTGATGGGGTTTGACAACTAATAAAACCATCAGAGGCTAGAACTGGAAAAATGTAAAAAAATAAAATGCCACTCCTAATTCAAGTGCCTCCAGCAGCAGCTCCCATGAAGACAGTGTTGATTGGTGGTAAAGATGACACCATCTCTCTATTGGGCTGTCCATGGGAGTCCAGCGTTTCCTGAGAAGGATACTGGTTAGATGTTCCATACATGCACTGGGAGGAGGATGCAGATATTGCAGTTTGCATATTTGAAGCTATGAAAAGAAAGGTAACTGTCACTGCACGTTTTTTTGTTTGATTCTCTCTATCTTAATATACAGTTTACTTTAATTAGATACAAGCCTGTATTCAGACATGCCATCTCCCTAAACATGGGTAATGGGGGGTGGGGGCTGAAATCTGAACCCACTCTGGATTCAGCTATGAATATCCCAAATGGCTCCTCTCTTTCGAAGGGACAATCTAAAATCCCAGATCTGAGGGAACATCCCTGAATTTTTAGGATGTTACAAATCCAGCTGAACTTCACAGCAGGAGCCCATCTCTAGGCATGTAAAATGAAGCATGTTTGCTATTCCTCCTCCTCCCCCATCTAGCATCATTCATTCCAGTATTGACTCTTAAGGCTGGTCTACACTTACAGCACTGCACCAGTGCAGCTATGCCACTGTAACGCTTAGTGAAGACACTATGTGCACCAATGGGAAAGGTTCTCCCGTCAGAGGAGGTACCCCATCTCCCCAAGAGGCAGTAGCTAAGTTGACTGGAGAAGATTTCCTGTCAACATAGCGTGTCTACACCAGGAGTCTGGTCGGTACAACTGCATCGTGGAAAAGCCACACCCCTAAGCAACGTAGTTATACCAACATAAGGTGATAGTGTTGACCAAACCTCAGACTGCATCACTACCTCTAGATGTAATAAATCAAACCTTCCAGCTGGCAAATATCATCACAGGACACAAAAAGCTCTTGATGAGGACAATCCCTGGAGTGTTTTTTCCATGCTGAAGTTTCTCTTAAAGAAGCCAGCCAGCAGTGGCTATTTGGAAGTCTTCAGAAGAACCATAGTTAAACTCTGTTTTGGGATTTCTATGACTGGCATAGGTGAATACAGCTTTTTAAAAAGTTATTGCAAGGAAAAGAACAAGGGCACAGTTAAGTGGCAAGATGAGTGGGCAGCTGCCCATTCCTAGATTTGGGGAATCATTTTAAGTCTGACTGTCTTGGCCAAATTGTTGCTCATACTATTACCATGATTGTTCTCACAATCAGTAGACTGTATGTGCCAATAGCAAATTAAGTGTTTTCAGATTTGCCAACAGGGATATCTGGCTGGCATGTGCATCCACAGAATTAGTGCACAGTTCCACAAAATGTTTTGCATATTTCAAAATCATGGCCCTTTTAGTCAAAACTAGTTTAACTAGCAAACAGACGCAGCTCTCCCAGAGAAAGTGGGCAAGGAGGAGCCAGAAAGAGAGCTGGGGAAGTCATAGTCATATTCAACCACGTGTGGAGGACAGCCCTGAGCATTTCAATATTGTTAAGTCTTGAATATTGCTAACCATTAAAAAAGGGAACATCACCAATAAAAATTATCAAGACTCAGACTGCAGTGGTTTGGAAACTTCAAGAAAAGGCATGAGCTAGTATAGAGTGCAAGTGACATGTGATTAGGGCTAAGCAGAAAACAAATTTCCTGGCCTGAAAGCATTTTTGAGATTTAGAAAAAAATTCCCATCCCAATGGTGACAAAAAAATCAAAATCTCAGAAATTTTTCAAGAACTGTCAGAAATATTTTTCAGTTTGGGTCAATGAAAAGATTTCATCATGATAACGTCAAAATATTTTGTCTGAATGTCAGTCTTCCCCCACCCTCCTTTTAAACCTTTTTAAAGTCTAAATGGCTAACATTTCTAAATGAAAAGTTATTTCGACTCAGAAATCTGAAACTTTTTGTTTCAAATGTCAAAACTGGATATTATGGCAATTTAGAAACTTTTCCCCCAAAATTTTTGTGGTGTTGTCATGTGAATTCATAAATTCATAGCTTCCAAGGCCAGAAGGGACTACTATGATCATTAAGTCTGACCTCCTGTACAACACAGGCCATAGAACTTCCACAAAATAATTCCTAATGAACATTTTTTTAGAAAAACATCCAATCTTGATTTAAACATTGTCAGTGAGAATCCATCACAACCCTGGGTAAATTGTTCCAATGGTTAATGACTCTCATCACTAAAAATTTACACTTTACTTCCAGTCTGAATTTGTCTAGATTCAACTTCCAGCCGTTGGATTGTGTTATACCTTTCTCTGCTAGATTGAAGAGTGCATTATTCAGTATTTATTCTTCTTGTAGATACTTATAGACTGTAATCAAGCCACTCCTTAACCTTCTCTTTTTGAGTTGGAAGATTCATTGAAGCTTGAACAGTTTCAGTTTCACCCAATTCACATTTTTGAACCAAAAAAAGTTTTGTTGAAAAATTCCTGACCAGCTCTACACATGATCCGTCTAAAATAGAAGACATTATTCTTGCATCTTTTGCAGTTTATTGCACAAGATATGCAGAAAAGTGGGGAAAGGAAATTAAATAGCTGGGGTCTAGAAGCAAATACATATTATGTATATAGAGTCTAATTATGCTGTGATTTACATCCTCCTTGCAGTTCTTCTGACCCCATTAATAAATTTGAATGAAAATAAGGCCTTGTATAATGCAGCTGACTTCCATGGAGTTAAAGGGGGATGAACTAGTCCTTTATTCTTAATATTTACCTTTCCAAACACCTTGGGATCACATGGTTCTCACTCTGGCAAAACTCACTGATGTCAGTGGCTGTTTTGCCTTAAGTGAGGACTACAGGATTTGGCGAAGGTGTACAGACTACACTGTATTAAGGTGTTACCAGGTTCATAGTACTTACTTGATCATCAGAGGTACTTACTTATGGGGGTCCGACAGACTATTGAAGATGAGGAATCTGCATAGTATGAGCCTGCCTGTTTTCTTCCGTTGTCATCTAAGATGTTGAGTGGGTCATGAATGTCATTGTATGGCGGCAGTGGTCGAATGCTGCTTACACTACTGATTACAGAAACATGCTGATCTACCATTGATCCAAGTCTGTGGGATTCTGGGTAGTTTATGTTGTTTCCATAGTATCCTATTGACAGGGAAAAAAAACAAAAAAGTAAAATAAAATAACTGCATAAAAAAGAAAGGTTGCTCTAGTGGCTTAACTGCATGATTGGGAGTCAGAAGATCTGGGTTCTACAGCCATCTCTGTTAGTGCCTATCAGGGCGAACCTGGGCAATCCATTACCCCTCTGTGCCTCCGTTTCCCCATCTGTCAAATGGAAGTAATAGTACTTCCCAGAAGCGCTGTGAGGTTTTAATTAATTAATGCTAGTAAAGTGCTTTGAGAACTGCTGACAGATCATACTCTTGAAGTGCAAAAACAGAGATGGGTCAAAACCAAACGCTTGCAACTGAACCCATTGAATTTTAGGTGGTCTAGGATTAGCATCTCCAAGTTGAAATACATTGTTCCAGGTCAGCTCCAAAACCAGAAGGGGCCAATTTTCTGGTGCCAGTCAGGCTGTAGAGAAAAGCTAACTAGAACAGCCACTCTTACAAGGATTTGATACCGTGGAATGCAAACCAAAACACTAACTTTTATATGGTTGAACCTTGAATTCAAACTTCAAACCCTAGCTCAAATATCTGGATCTAGTTCCAAACACCATGTCTTCAATTTCTATTTATCCTTGTTTTGTTCTCATGAATATGTATATGAAAAGCTAAACAAGGATTATTTATAGAACTAATATAAATTAGCTACAAGTGACTGGTTGTAGTCATTATGCTACAATAAATCCATTATGTAAAATCCACTTCTTTTAAGTTTTCCCTAACTAGCTACAGTAGCTTAGTGAATTCCTTGGCACACAGCTTATTAAACATTAAGGCATTATCTATGTACAATGAAGAGAGAAGAGAATCTAAAAAGGTTTCGGCACAGAGTGAATCTTTCACTGTAAAGTCAGAGTCAAACCTATCTCATCCACAATCAAGTAGTCAGAGGAGCAACTACTCAACTTCATATCCCTAATTCAGTTCTGCCCCTTTGAAAATTTGACCCATAATAGTAAATAGATTTTGAAATGGATGGCCAAGAAAAAATACAAGGAAAGAAAATTCTAATTATAATGGTATTGCATATGCGCTGTGCCTTTCGTCCTGAAGGACCCAAAATCACCTCATAAACTGATCTACAGGTCACAGTCCCAGTAGGAATCATTTCACCGACCACATCTCTGGGATGGGACATGGCCACTGTTTTAAGTTCACAGCAATCCACACTAGGACCAAAACCCTGAACTGCAACCAAGCTGTGCTTTAAGCCACTTTTGTTTTGCTACCCTCGCTTGGGGGCTGGCTGGACACTGGATTGACCTGGTATAAAGAAGAGCAACTTGACGGTTGCTCCGTTTGATACCAG
Source organism: Trachemys scripta elegans (assembly GCF_013100865.1). Classification (NCBI taxonomy): domain Eukaryota; kingdom Metazoa; phylum Chordata; order Testudines; family Emydidae; genus Trachemys; species Trachemys scripta. Next base: position 116,907,358 of record NC_048300.1, read on the forward strand.
CTGCCTAAGGGGCTCTTCCAGCAGTGGAGATTGCTAAAGCACAGAGACATGGACCATGCCCCCTTTACGCTCAACAGGCCAACTCTGCTAGAGGGAGGTTAGCACAGGAGCTGCGAAGGCCACCCGGGGATCCCCCTGGGCAATAGGAATCAGGAAATCAATTCTCAAGTAGCTAGTTACCCTGTCTTTACAGCTGCTTTGTGTCATCAAAGCAGTGGCAACCAGCCAGGGTGCACAGGAGGATAGAAGTTGTGAACAGGAACTGAAGAACACCTTATGTACGAGAGAGGAGACAAAGAGCAAGTATTGCCTCTGGATATGAATAGATAGTTCAAGAGAAAGGAAGATGCTTATAAAGATTCATACCATTGGAAGCATTAGGGGGATATGTTGCTCCTGGACAGGCAGCAGACACTGAATTGCTCAGGAAATTGAAGCTCCCAGTGTTCAAAAACTGCATATTGTGTGTGTCCTGAGTAGTCGAGGAGGGACCGTAGTTGGAGGGAGACCTGGGATTGTATGGAGACACAGCACAACTGCTACTGAAGTAGTCTCTGGAGAATTGTTGCTCACTCAAGGCTGCAAATCGACTGTGCTCTGCCCTGTGGTGATAAACTCCTGAAGGGGTAGGAGTCTGGGGCCTGAACATGGCCTGGTAATTGGAATTGCTTCCATAATAGCTCTGATTGGTTTGTGACAAAGTCTGGTAAAGGGGCTCTGAATAGGAAGAGCAGTGTGAATGTGTGGATAACACTGGGCCTACACTTGGCGGTCTCCCAGCCATTGGGCCCTGGTTGATAACACTTCCTCGATTGGCCATGGCTGGGGAAATGGGTGGAGTCATCAGATGACCAGTGCTTTGAGAAAGCTCCAGCTGACCTGAAAGAAACAAACATTAGTTTTAGGTAGTGTTCATGCTGTGATATTCTCAGATGCTGACTAGAGTGGGTTTTTCTAAAACTGTAAATATAACACAGTGATGAGTGTGTGTTATGGGTTCCCCTCTATGCTGCTCTGCAGAGGATTTGGAGGCCCTCAGTTCAATCCCTTGTGCGTTGGCCAACATGGCAGCCATCACATTAAATGGTGAGGGGGGCACCTCTGGTATTCAAACTGCTGTGGACCTCAAATGTTTGAGACAATGATGCTTCTATCCACTGCTGAAAGGAAGCTCTTTCTGAGCATCTGAGGTCCACAGTGGTTCAAATCTCAGATGTGCCTCCACTTAATGTGACAGCCACCCCTAACTGGCTAACATACCAGGACTGAACTGGGGAACTCTAGAGCTACAGAATGAGCTGCTCCAGCCCCAGCTCCAAAGCAAATGCTCTGCAGCTAGTAACTGTAACAACACATATCCTCTGTGAATTGGCTTAGAGGGGGACCCATAACACAATCACCAGTTGATTACATAAAGTTTACACAATATTCTTTCCCCTTTAGTAACTATAGACTAAAAGAGCAATGATATCAGTAAAGAGACGAGCCTGATGCATAGAATCACAGAAACATAGGTCCCTGGAAGGGACCTTGAGAGGTCATCTAACCCAGCACCCAGAACTGAGGCAGGACCAAGTGTACAAGACAATCCCTCACAGGCATTTGTCTAACCTGTTTTTAAAAACCTCCATAACCTCCCTTGGAAGCCTATTCCAAAGTTTACCTATCCTTATAGTTAGAAAGTTTTTCCTAATATCTAACCTAAATCTCCTGTGCTGCAGATCAAGACCATTATTTTTTCTCCTACCTTCAGTGGACATGGAGAACAATTGATCACTGTCCTCTTTATAACAGCCCTTCACAATTTTCAAGACTGTTCTCAGGTCACTCCTCAGTCTACTTTTTTTTTCAAGACTAAAACACGCCCGATTTTTTTAACCTTTGCTCAAAATTCAGGTTTTCTAAATCTTTTATCATTTTGTAGCTTTCCTCTGGATTCTCACCAATTTGTCCACATCTTTCTTGAAGTGTGGTGCTCAGAACTGGACACATTACTCCAGCTGAGGCCTCATCAGTACTGAATAGAACAGAACAGTTACATCCTGTATCTTATATATGACACGCCTGTCACCCCAGAATGATATTAGACTTTTTTGCAATGGAATCATATTGTTGACTCATATTCAATTTGTGATCCATTATAACCCTAGATAATTTTAAGCTATTTGAGTTATTCCCCATTTTGTAGTTGTGTGATTGATTTTTTTCTTCCTATGTGAAGTACTTTGCACTTATCTTTATTGAATTTCACATTGTTGAAGTCAGACCAATTCTCCAATTTGTCGAAGTCATTTTGAATTGTAATCCTGTCTTCCAAAATGCTAGCAACCCCTCCTAGCTAGGTGTGATTCACTAATTTTATAAGCGTACTATCTACTTCACTAGACAAGTCATTAATGAAAATATTGAATAGTACTAGACTTGATAAGTCCTCTGATAACTACTCTTTGAGCAAAGGTGCTGTCTCTATGGGTGCTCTGGGGCTCAAGCACACACAGAAAAAAATAGGGGGTGCTCAGCCCCCAACAGCCACAGTGGCTCTGAGGCCCCAAGGCTGGCCGTCGATCAGCTGTTCGTCGGGCACCAGGGCTGGTTGCCAATCAGCTGTTTGGTGGGCCCCAGGGCTGGCTGTCAATGTGGGAGCGGCTGGTGGTAGGCGCTTGGGGGAGAGGATTAGACGAGTGAATGGCAGGCAGGGGGACGTCGCAGAGTGGGGGAGGGAAGAGGCCTAGCAGGAGTGGGGCTTTGGGGCAGAGTCGGGGTGGAGCACCCAGCGGGAAAAACAAAAGCCAGCACCTGTGTCTTTGAATACGGTCTTTCAACCACATCATAGTAATTTCATATAGACCACATGTGCTTATGAGAATGTCATATGGGAATGTGTCAAAAGCCTTACTAAAATCAAGATATATAATGGCTACAGATTTCCTCTTATTAATAACCCTGTCAAAGCCAATAAACCTATCAAAGAAGGAAATTAGGTTGGTTTGCAATGATTCGTTCTTGACAAATCCATGTTGGCTCTTCCTTATTACCCTATTATTTTCTCTATGCTTAAAAATTGGTTAATACCTGTTAGCTGCATATTTTCACTGTCCGCAGTGGAGAAGGGGTTCAAACCAGAATATAAACTGCTGTGCTGGTTGGCTGACAATGACACATACGTTTGCTCTGCAAGGCACTCATTTTTGACTGAAGTGTCACTAGGAAGGGTAGCAGCTTTGTTGCGGTTTGCTAGGAAGCAAGAGCTTGGTGATGCGGTAAAGGCAGCTTTACTTGCATCTGGAAAAGTATAAGAAAATTCTTGATTGTTGTTGTATGCATATATAGCATGTAAACTCACTGTCCATGTACATCAGCATGTGAACCGGCTGATGAGAACACCAGGGGCCTGTTAGTGATTCATTAACATTGTTTGGTCACTTATTTTAAAACAAAAATCCTACAAAGCCTCCAATTTTTACATGGTCATATATGCAACTTTATTAGTATCACCCTAGCTTTCCCCTTTCCTGCTCAAAAGCCTTCCATTGTGTTCTATGTCCATAGACCTACATCATAACAGAAGAACTGCTCTTAAATGAAGCAATACCGGTAATTACTTGGGTCAAATTCATTCCTCTGGAAATGTCATCGAAGTAAGTGGAAACACTCCAGCCATGAAGTCAATTGAGTTACACCAGGAATGAATTAGGCTCATAACATTTAATCCTTAATCATATGGAAAGGTGGAGGAGGGCGTTCAAAAGCCCATTAAGCTCATACATTTTATAGTGTTGCCTGGCAAAAAGTACTTGTTCTCTTCAGTACTTCTCAAGTTCATTGCACACCATGGGAAAAGCCTGGCGCCAATGAAGTCAATGGGAGTTTTGCCATTGTCTTCAATGAAGCCAGGATTTCACTTTCAGGTCCTCAAGTCCCACCCGAGTCCCCAGGATGAATGCAAATTTTGCATAGCACAGAACTCTGTAAAGCTGAATAATAATAATTTTAAAAGGCCAATTTCCCCCCTCAGATTAAATCAATGGGAACCGCTAGTATCAAAGAGCGGAATTTGACCATTAAGAAACAAAAAGCTGCAAACTGATTTCATTTAGACTGTTGTGACTCCACTGAGCCCAGGACTCTGGATTTATACGGTGTAAATAAATGAGACCTGAATTTGGTCCAAATGCAATTTCTTGAGCTTTACTCAGCTTTATTCACTTCACAGCAAAGTGCCTGGAGTATGATAAAAGGGTCAATGTTGAAGTAGAATGATAGCTGGGAATGTTTAAAATGCTCTTTAAAAATTCCTTTTGTGCCTTTGCTCATGTTAATACTTCACCGGGTACATTTACACTGGAATAAAAGACCTGCAACATGGCCACAGCTGGTCTGAGTAAGCTGAGTTGGGCTTGTGGGGCTTGGGCTGTGGAGCTAAACATTGCTGAGTAGACATTTTAGGTTTGGGCTGGAGCCTGGGTTCTGGGACCCTCCCCACATGCGGGGTCCTAGAGCTTGGGCTCCAGTCTGAGCCCAAATGTCTACACAGCAATTTTCCAGCCCCACAGCTGACCCGGGCAAGCTGTGGGTGTTTAATAGCTATGTACATGTTACCCTAAAGGTGAAATAAGGTTCCAGTCCTGTAAAGACCTTAACTTTAAGCATATGGGGAGTCCAACTGGAGTCAGTGAGACTACTCATGTACTTAAAAGTTAAGTATGTGCATACATCTTTTCACAGTCAGGACTTAAATAAATAAATAAAAACAAAAGGAATTAAACGTAACAATCAAGTTACCCAAATTCTTCATATACTTGTCCAATAGATTCTGGAGTTCTTGTTCTTTGTCATTGTTGAACTGGGTCTCCATGGCTAGCAGGATGTACTCATCTAGTAGCATACGGATCAAATGAAAAGAACCTTGGGCAGTGGGGGGGGGAAAGGAAGAGAAGAGAGAGTGTAGCAAAATTATCTTTGTGACCATCTCTCAACACTTTACAAGAAGCAAGTGAAACAAACAAATAATTGTTGGACTTTAAATGACCTGCCAAGACCAACAAGGAATAGTGCCTAACTTCTCGCTCTAATCTCTGTTTGCACTGGCCCACCTAGCTCAATATGTTTACTGTCCTGTAGGCTATTTGGCCTCTAATTACATCAAAGAAAAATACTGATGAAAGTGAGACATGCTTTATACAAGAAGAGGGCACACACTGGAGGTAGATAAGGCTGCACTCCGCTAGAATGAGCCTGACTCTGCTCTATTTCTGTTTGTCTTGTACTAAATAACCGGACAATGGTCGACAGAGTCTTGGAGCTGATTTCAAGGAAACACCACATTTAAAACAGATCTCCCACTACAGCCTTTTCAAATATCCTTTGAATGAAAGATAAAAATGTAACACCCAATATAGAGATCAGTTGAGAAATGATGTGCTCACTGTAATGTGATTTTTCACTTCATGCTGAAAAAATTTCTAATTTGGAAATATCCGTTTTGAAGGACGCTAAAATGTTAAAAGCTTCAACTTATATGAAGTGTGAACTTGAGATCTTAAAACAAACAGGAGCAGGATGCTGTGTTTGGTGTCTATTATCCCAGAGCTAAGCCATAAAGATATTTTACTAAATTCCTTATAAAATGGCTCGATGTGAAAAACAATTATTTTTGCCAAACTGATTCGGATATATTATTCTTATTTAAAATCACTTATCTGGACCTCTTATCTTGGGAAATATGATTGTGCATTTTATTGCCAAGTTAGATAATCATAATATTACCTTGTTCTTATGTAGTACATTTAATCATTATTATTAGTGGTATATTATTGTTATTTAGATCTCAGTACTTTACAAAGGAGGTCAGTATCATTATCCCCATTTTACATATTGGGAAATTAACTCCTAGCACTAGCTCAAAAATGACAAAGAAATATCAAACCTTTAAAAATTAACATTAATCCTAGGGTACCAACTAATCACTGCTAAGGATGTTCTTTAAAAATGCAGTTAGCAATGTATACAGTATAATCGTTTGGGCTCTGGTCAGAGAAACATTAGCCCGAGGACAATTCCACATGCTTGGGAAGTCTGGATAGCATGCCAAGCAGGTAGTTCATAAAGGAGGGGTTTAATAAAGCCCAGGGTACCAAAACTTGATGCGTTGTTTAGGGTGAGATTATGCATCACTCGGGCACCAAAAAAGCTCCATTTGAGAAGGAAATCTTGAGCTCTCTTCTTCAGTGACCTCCCATTTTGTTTGCTTGCCTAAAAGAGAAAGGAAGAAAGAGGACTCTATAAGTAAACTATGTTGACTCCTACTCATAGGGAATCTTATTCAGCCTCTGCACGTGGCCACACGACACAGCAGGGGAGACAGGAGAGTGGTGTGTGTTTGGCAGTTCACAGGATATCTTGGCCAGTCTGGCAGGACAGTTTGGCTGCATGAGACACACTCTGCAGTGCACATACTTAGTACTTCAGAAAGGAGTAGTGTGCACTCTCTCTAGTGCAAGGGGGCTGGGGACCCAGCCAGGCCTCCCTTGGGGCTGTGATATGCTGAATGGTGTTTCTGCTGGGCTCCTGTCCTAGCACTCAAGATAGTAATACCGCTCTACACATGTATAGCTAGAGAGAAAAAAAACTCTTTGCACTGTATTATGCCACATACAAACGACAAGCTGTAATTGGTCCCTGTACTTTAACTTCATACGCATAATATTCAGTGGGCCATCTCTCTTGCCAAACAACAAAATGATATATCTAATATCCTAACTGTGGGGCTTTTAATACTAGCGGCTCATTGTTGTCACTTTAGCCTGACAGGGCTTTGCTCCATGTGCTAACATAACCTGTCACTTTTGCAAACAGAAAGAAGCGGTGTTGTGAATTTGACAGTGACTGCACTTTAACATGAACAGAAGGTAGAGGGCAATGGGAGGATTACATGTTCTGTAAATGATTAGCTCTGACTCAACTAATCTCAACTCCTACAGGGGACTGTTGGTTGGGTTTGTTTTTTCCTAACCCTGGGAAAACAACCCTGGAAGCCATACCTGTTTGCCTTTGTATCACATTACATAATAGATGCTAAAGGGGGGATGATCTCCTATCTTTTCTGCCTTCCTTGTTTATCACTGATTGTCTAAAAGAAAATCCCACATCACATTTTAGATTGTAACAGTCAAATTCTGCCTTCAGATAAGAGGGCTCAAACTTCACTTAAATCAGTGGGAGTTGTGCATTTGTGTATATAAGACAGTAAATATCATAATGCTACTCTATAAATCCATGGTACGCCCACACCTTGATTACTGGGTGTAGTTCTGGTCGCCCTGTCTCAAAAAATATATTAGAATTGGAAAAGGTACAGAGAAGGGCAAGAAAAATGATTAGGGGAATGGAACAGCTTCCATATGGGGAGAGATTAAAAAGACAGGGACTTTTCAGCTTGGAAAAGAGATGACTTGAGGGCATATGATGGTGGTCTATAAAATCATGACTGGTGTGGAGAATGTGCATAACGAAGTGTTGTTTACCCCTTCACATAACACAAGAATCTGGGGTCACTCAATGAAATTAACAGTCAGGAGGTTTAAAACAAACAAAAAGGAAGTACTTCTTCACACAATGCACAGTCAACCTGTGGAGATTGTTGCCAGGGGATGTTGTGAAGGTAAAAATTATAACTGAGTTCAAAAAAGAATTAGCTAAGTTCATGGAGATAGAGCCATCAATGGCTATTAGCCAAGATGGTCATGGATGCAACCGCATGCTCTGGGTGTCCCTCAACCTCTGACTGCCAGAAGCTGGGAGTGGATGACAAGGGATGGATCACTGATCTGGTCATTCCCTCTGAAGCATCTGGCATTGGTGACTGTCAGAAGACAGAAGAGTGGGCTAGAGGTACCATTGGTCAGACCCAGTATGTCTGTTATATTATCTGAGGGCTGAATTCATCTCTAAGGGCTCTATTCAGCATTGTACTTAATAATAACAATACCTAGTTCTTATATAATGCTTTCTATCAGTAGCTCTCAAAGTAGGTCAATATCATTAATCCCAATTTTACAGATGGGGAGACTGAGGCACAGAGAAGGGAAATGACTTGCCCAAGGTCAACCCACAGGTCAGTGGCAGAGTCAGAAATCGATCCCAGGTCTCCTGAGTCCAAGTCCAGTGCTCTAGCTACTAGATCACACTGCCTCCTCTTATGTACCCACTTACATTAAGGAGCTCAGTACGATGACAGAAGACGTTAGCATTACAAATCATTATATTTTCAAACAAAAATAATTGAAAAAAAGTTCCTCTTTCACTGAAAAGGCTTGATTCAGAATTTGGTGTTTGACTTGAGATCATTGATCTCACTATCACCTGAAGCACTGAATTTTCCTCATCTGTCTGTTCTTCTAGATTGAGTCACAAGCTAGGATGTCATTTATTATTTCAGATATAACCTGGAACTCTGAATGCAGGTCTTGACAGGTAAGGAAGACCCAAATTTAAACTATTTTGTTTTGAAAATATACGTGTGTTTGGTAACAGATGAGCATAACAATCTTAATTTAACTACTCAAACCTTAACTCTTATTCAGGGCCGGCTCCAGACACCAGCAAAGGAAGCAGGTGCTTGGGGCGGCCAATGGAAAGGGGCGGCAAGTCCGGGTCTTGGGAATTTGGCAGCGGATCCCTCAGTCGCTCTCTTCCTCTTTGAGCTGCCACGCCTAAGTGCCGCCGAAGAGGAGGAGAGGGGGTGAAGGACCCGCTGCCGAATTGCCGCTGAAGAATGAAGTAGCGCGATTGAGCAACTGCCGAAGTGCCGCCGATCAGCTTTCTCTTTTTTTTCCCCCCACTTCGCCGCTTGGGGCAGCAAAAAAGCTGGAGCCGGCCCTGCTCTTATTATTTTAAATTTGCTTTGCAAAAGATTTTTAATTCACTATAAAAATAATTCCCATCAAAATCTTGAGTAATATTAGTGCACTCAGCCTAAAATCACAGAGGCACTTTCCATGTGGTCGTTCTTTTCATACAAGAAATTCTTCTGCAGATTAGCCACTGCTGATTCCATCTGTTACTTTATCTTACACCACACTTAATGTCACATAAATATCATTTAGAAAGAAACAAAGATCTGCATCTCTGAGGACCAAATCTTGCTCACACTCATTTGAGCAGTCCCACTGGTGTCATATATACAAAGGTAAGGTGTGTATCTTTTATTTATTTTTACATCATTATGGAAGTGCTGATTTTAATGTCATAGTCATATGTAATTGTGGTTTTCATATATAAAACACTTGAGGTGGGATTTTCAGAAGCAGTGAGTACTGGCTTAACTCTGACTTTATTGGAGCAGATCCTCCGCTGGAGTAAATTATCATAGCTCCATTGACTTCCATGGACTGATGACAATTTACACCAGCTGAGGATGTGTCTCATTGAAAAGTCATTGTCTTCAGGGAGAGCAGAGTTAGCCCAATGCTGAGTGCTTTTGAAAATCCCATCCTTGAAGTCAGTGGGACTTTGCTTACATGATTAAGGGGAGCAGGATTTGGCCCTGAATCAGACAGAGCAGTTGAAAGGTACCTTGATAACCCTTTGCTCAACCACAGTATCCAACCATTCAATAAATGATTCCACAGTGGCATTCTTCTTTAGCAGGTCCTTCAGTTCTTGGAACACTGTAATAGAGTCATCTACCATGTAAAAAGGAAAACACATCGTTGCTCGCTCCTCTGAATATGAGAGAAAGCCACTCACCAGTCATTGACACTTTTGTAGCATGGAAAGGAAAGGAAAGAATTAGAGCATTGAAAGAATGGAAAATTCACCAAGGAAGCAAACATTCTTGTTTGTTAGCTTTTTGTGTTTGTTTGTTTGTTTTGTTTTAAAAAGCTCTTCCATGTTGCAAATAATAGGAGACTTTAAGAAAATGGAGAGTTTTCCCATAAAATAAAATTACACACTGAGATACTGACATTTTTCATTAGTTTCAGGATCTGTTCTTGGACCCATGTCTAATTCTAAATTTAACAGGACAAAGAACAGCTTTATCATACTGTAATATGGATGATCGAAACAATGGATGACTTTCACTGTGTCTTAGGTTTCTCTGACTTCTTAGGTGCTCAACAGCAAAACTAAGCTACTAGCCCATCCAAGATTCTCCTTTTCTAAAAAGTGTCTCATTACCTGTCCAGTGAATTCCCAGCTAATCTTTCTTTTCACTCTGCTAGTAGAGCAAGAACAGAAAGGAAAATAGTAAATAAATAAATAAAAAGAAAACAGGAGAACAAAAGAGCAACTAAAGTGAAAATATGACTAAATTGTGAGGCATTTTTTAATAAAAGAAAGAACAACATATACTTCATTCAACCTTTCATGATCAAAGTAACAAAATGTAGAAGAACACAGATGCTGTTGCTCTCAATTCTGCCAGATTTTGTCCAACATGTTCCTTAAGTGATTAAAAAGTATCTTTTGTCACCACATAGTATATTCAGGCACTGAGGAGAAGGTGGCTAAATCCCTTTATTCTGAGCCAGTAGCTATAAGAACAGGTAAAAAAAAATAGAAAAATGATTGTGTGAAAAAATTCAAAATTTTGTAGCTCTTTCCATTATCTAGTTTTTGTGACATTGTCTAGGATATATTTACTGACATTTTTTATTTTAGAAAAAAGGCCATTTTCAACAACAACAAAGTTTTTTATGCAAGCAATGTAATCTAGCTCTAGTAGCTATTAAATAAAGCTACAATTAAGTATTAAATATGCTTTTAGATGTGTTTCTTTAGAACCCTTATGCCCCATCTTCACTATCAAATGAGCTGTTGAAGAGACATTTTTCAGAAACAAATCAGCTGTGTTGACCTGTGCAGATGGTGGCTAACTTTTAAAAAGAGTTCTGACAATTATCAGATAACATAGATATCATTTTCTCAACAATCATTTTAAAAATGCCCAGTTGGGATGCCAATAGCTGACACAACTGTGTTAAACCATTTTCAAGGTTGATATTTGCATGCAGAATTTGATAAAAGCTTCTCCTTTTGTTGGACACATTGGGACCATTTAATGGCTTTTTAAAAATTTTGGAGGTGAATCCTGAATTAGCATAGGAAACTCAAAACCTGTAAGTGCAAAGACATTTTCCTCAGTCCATCTTCACACTAACTAATCAAGCATAAAATGCAAGATTTTTTTTGTATTTTACAAAATATCTTACCACAGACTTACATTCAGTGTAGACTTCCCCATCAGATTCCATGCTGCCTGAGACTGTGAGAAGAGCTTGAGACCCAATGCTATTCAAATCTACCTTCTCAATATCAGCCACCATGGAATTCACCACATGCTGATCAAAGAGGGCTGGTCGGGCAATCTGCAAGAGACCATAGGATTAAATGCTAAAATCTGCACCTGTGGAAAGAACTGAATAATTTGTGGAAGAGGAAGGATCGTGAGCTCTTTCCTTCCTTTTTTTAGGCTGAGGAATGATGTGTCTTTTTTATGATTAGATACCACCACAAGAATACAATTATTTCAACATTGACCAAATAGAACTGCCATGACTGAGTGAGAATTGATTCAATTTCCATATTAACTAACTCTTAGCCTTCTCCTTTCTTAGTTACATATACATTATAATACTTTGTTCTACTGAAGTGCCTTCCATCAGAGGCTCTCAGGGTATTTTTACAACTCCACTGTGATGTTTCTATTGTCTTCATTTTACATATGGGAAAAATGGGGCACAGAGAAATTATATGACATGTCCAAGGTTATACAGGAAGTCTGTGGTAGAGGCAGGAATAGAATCCTGTATCTTAACCACAAGACAATGTTTCCTCTGATATAGTACACCAGATAATAAGATGATGGTATTTCATAATTGTGAATGACTGCATGTTACTGGTGCAGAGCCAGCACCACTTACATGGGTAAATCACAAGTTAATCCAAAAGGTAATGAACTCACTAACCATTGCACTGAGGAAGTCATCATTTGGGAGAAAGATCATTTGATATTTTCCACTTTGGGAATAAACAAATACCCTTTTATTCCACTTCATAATTTGCTTGCCAAAGCATGGAAGGATTTGCAAAGAAAAATCCTGTGGGGATTACAGTGTTGTCACCTGAAATGGTAGCAGACTCATGGGTCCAATGACTATAGCTGGTCAAAAAATGGGAAGATTTTTCATTAACCTTTCACTCTACAGTGTTTTGTAGTGATTCAAATTCTCAGTCTGGTCTCCAAAGCTTACCTGAGCTAGGTGTAAGAATGATGTCTGTCGTTTCAGAGAGGAAACAAATCTTCGTGCAATAGGCAGTTTCTTATCTGCCAGAGCTTCTGGTAGATTTTCTAGAGATGAAACAACCCACTGTTCCCAGTTTTTAGCAAAAGTTCTTATATCTGCCAATAAACTACAATAAAAACGATATATTAAAGAAAGGCCAACATTATACTAAAACATTACATTGCATCAGTTTAAGGGGAACAGCTTGAACAGCGAAGGCCATCAGAGATAGCAGCAGCACAAACACCTAGACAGACAAATAATCTCCAACAATTTTTCCCCTGGGGGAAAAGAACGGAGAGGATCTACATATAACAGATACTAATCACATTCTTAAGGCACTGATGGCAGGTAATTAGATATCATGGTGATGGGTGTGATGCAAGAACCATGATAGTATTCTGAAAATAGTGGAAATTAAGCTTTCATCTCACATAACTAGCATGTTCTAGTCTCCTTTGTCTTCAAAGAACATCCACTCAACCTATATGCCTCTCCAGCTGCTGCCCCATCTACCTTCATCCCCTTCCCTTCCCCTTCAGATTCTCTTCCCCAAACTGACTACTTTGTGCCACTCAGGTAGTATGAAGGAGCTGGAATCTGGCCTTAGCTGTCCAGCTGAGAGCTCCTCTTTCAGCTAGATGGTCTAGCTAACTCTTGAGATATAGGCCATGGCAGGAGAATGGCAGAGACATACAAACTGCTGCCTTTAGTGCATTAACTCGAGCAGAGCTAGCCGGAGTCTGTCTACCCACACTGGGAATCACACTTCCCAGAGGCAGTGTAGACATACCCAGAGGGATCATACTCAACTGGTATAAATTAGAGCAGGCCTGAGGCTGCCATAATTAAGGCTGGCACTGGAGGTGGTCGATATTGGCACCTAAAATAAGGGCCATAACTGGCTCCTTGACAGCTCCCTCCTCACCACTCTCCTAGGAGCTTGGTGCAAGAGAAGATCTGTCCTACGGTGGCAATAGTGATTACGGGCCGAACCCTGAAACCCTCAGTCATGTGAGTAGACCCACTGATTTCATAGGGCCACTCACACAAATAAGGGTTTGCAAGGTTGGGTCCCATAATTGGAAATTTTAAAATGGCATCATCATTCAGTCTACTTTGATTACAGCTGTAATGTGAAAAACAGCAGCAGGAACAGAGAGCAACATACCAATAGGGTCAGATTTGAAAATATTTTGGAAAAAATACACACAGGTCTACATCTATACATTCCATCAGTTCAGGTTGTATTTTGTCCTGTACTGCACCATTTTAGAAAGGTCCTTAAAATTAATGTTGTAACTGAGTAAAAGTCTTCTCACCTTAGAATTCTATCGTAACATTGGCTGCTTACTCCATCTCTCTCTGGAGCATTTGATTGCCTAACAATTACCCAGACTATAGCATCATTAGTAACTGTCAAGTACCCACCTTTCTGGCATTTCTTGCATTGTTGCAGGGATGAGTACATCTGTGAGGACCTGGAACAAGGTAATAGAAAACTGTTTTACACCTCCATTGTCAACACATTCATACAAAGAAATTTAACTTCTGGGAAATTTAATTCCTATTGTAAGCTCCTGGAGGACTCTTCCATTTACACCTCTTTGAATCTTTCCTCATGACTCTTAAGAAAAAAAAAATCCAGGTAATGAGAAAAGAACTGGACATTAAAATAGGGTTCTCTTTGCTTTGATAGTTTTGGATATTTTAATGTAAAAGTTGAAGCTTACAGCATTTTCATGTTTTCTTATCTGCTGCCTTTATTCTGATCAAGGAAGGCACACCAAGTTAGTTATAATAATGCATTTCATAGAGGTCTGCTCCAGAAATGTCTCAAAGATTCCCCTGTTTTTGTCACACCCGAAATTATTGTTATGGAACGAGCTAGTAGTGTTAAATTCAGTAATGATAACACTATGGACAGGAAGGGTGGTTTGGGGGTTACAGGAAAGCTGGGTTCAATTTCTGGCTGTCACAGACTCTCTCCATGGCCTAGGGCAAGTCAGTTTGCCTCATTGAAATGGGGCAACTGATATTTCCTTTCCCCGCCCTTTGCCTCTCTTGGCTATTTAGATTCTTTGGGGCAGGGATTCTCTCTCGCAATTTGTCTGTAGAGCACAGAGCTCTGCTCCTATCTTAGAAATACCTTAGGTACATATATGGCCCCCATCACCGTAGTATCTGACATAGCTCTGTAGACACTGCAACTCAGACTGGACCTCAGGTTCTGAAGCTGAGGGAGGGATGCTGGCTCAGAGACTTCCTGCATAGAAGTACTCTAAATGACTTGCCTACAGTCACACAGGAAGTCTGTGCTGGGGAAAAGACTTGAACTCAGGTCTCCCAAACCCTAGGCTAATGCCCCTAAGCATTGGACCATCCTTCCTCTTGTATGGGTGGAGCCCAGAGGATTTTCAGGGTCTGGTGCAGGTCCTGGGACTCAATCTCAAGTAGGGGCTTGGTGGGGGGCGGGATTCTAGTCCCTTGGTGGAACAATTGGGGTGAAACAGCACTTAATATCAGCTTCTGTGATGGGTTTTAATTATCTGGCTCAACACAGGGTTTCTTATATGTCATGTAATAAAACAAAATTTGTTTATACTAATAATTTTAATGGTAAAATAATACAATAAAATGCTAGTTTATATTTGACAATTGTAATGCCAAGAACACCTTTAATGCTTGAAAACGAGAACTAGGGAAAATGACATAGAAGGAATAGCAAATTCTTTAATGTGATGACATTTTGGGGAATTCCACTATTCCAGATTTTGAATTCTGCGGTTTGTAATATTTTTTCCCTTTTCGCTCAATCTTAGTTTAATTTGTAACCAATACTTATGGAGATACTGTGTTTTTAAGCAGAAAACCCATGATAAACTCAAGGCACAAATGTTCTATATCTGGAACTGATGTTAAGTGGCACAGTCCAAGAGCAGTAATTCATATCTTTATGCTAACCTCCTACACTTTTTATTGATTTCATCAATTGACATGAACCTCAAATTTGCTGCTTGGTTTGCTGCTTGATATGCTTCTATGAAATGCTTTCCCTGCATCTTGCAGATTTTTTTCATATTTTTATCCAGTCAAGAAACGCTAACTAGACCCAAACCTCTCCGTTTGCCACAAACACTACTTTTGATGTTTTCTGATTTTCAGTAGCAACTGTGAAACCTATCAGGAAGATAATGATAAGCCTTTGTACTTATGTGATGTCTCTTATCTGACAGGTTTCAGAGTAACAGCCGTGTTAGTCTGTATCCGCAAAAAGAAGAACAGGAGTACTTGTGGCACCTTAGAGACTAACAAATTTATTAGAGCATAAGCTTTCGTGGACTACAGCCCACTTCTTCGGATGCATATAGAATGGAACATATATTGAGGAGATATATATACACACATACAGAGAGCATAAACAGGTGGGAGTTGTCTTACCAACTCTGAGAGGCCAATTAATTAAGGGGAAAAAAAAACTTTTGAAGTTTTGACAAATCTGACATCAGGAATCAAAATACTCAAAAACCAGTGGGAGAACACTTTAACCTGTCTGGTCATTCAGTGACAGACCTGCGGGTGGCTATATTACAACAGAAAAACTTCAAAAACAGACTCCAAAGAGAGACTGCAGAGCTAGAATTGATATGCAAACTAGACACAATCAACTCCGGTTTGAATAAGGACTGGGAATGGCTGAGCCATTACAAACATTGACTCTATCTCCCCTTGTAAGTACTCTCACACCTATTATCAAACTGTCTGTACTGGCCTAGCTTGATTATCACTTCAAAAGTTTTTTTTTTCCCTTAATTAATTGGCCTCTCAGAGTTGGTAAGACAACTCCCACCTGTTTATGCTCTCTGTATGTGTGTATATATATCTCCTCAATATATGTTCCATTCTATATGCATCCGAAGAAGTGGGCTGTAGTCCACGAAAGCTTATGCTCTAATAAATTTGTTAGTCTCTAAGGTGCCACAAGTACTCCTGTTCTTCTCTTATCTGAGGATCTCAAAGAGCTTTACTGCTATTAATTAAGTAAGGGCCAGATTTTCAAAAGAGCTCAGCACCCAACAGCTGCCACACAGGTGTCTGAAAGAGGCTATTTCCATTTTACAGGTGCTAAAAAATTGAATAAGAGAGAGCTCAAATACCAAATGCTAAGGGCCTCCCTCAGGCCTGGTCTCCACAAAGTTTTTAGACTGTTTTAACTATTTCGATTAGGGGAGTGATATATATATATATATATATATATATATATATATATATTTTGCCAAAACATTGAAATCAATACAATTCCTAATATGGATATCAAAATACTGGTATAAAAGTTTTTATCCATGTCCTACTCAGACAATGAAGTTACTATGTATTTCCTTGAGTAAAACCTGAGTAAGAACCTCAGGATTTGGTCCTAAGGGACCTACTCAAGATCACACAGCAAGTAGGTAGCCGAGGAGGGAATGAAGTCAGCACAAATTCTGCTCTGACACCAGTTTTATGCTAATGATTATAGTGAAGATGCTGCTGATATACAGAGGTGTGAGAAAGAGGAGTCAGGCCTCAGGAATCTTGTTGTTCTAACTTCTACACCTTATTTTTACTCAAACACCTCCTGTTAAATAGCTGTAGATTGACCCAGCTTATCCACAAAACTGAATGCTTAACTCACCTTGTAGAGTATTGAGTCACAAACACAGAAGATGTCAATGATAACAGGATTTTCAAGCAGGGGAAGAAGATGGTCAGGCATTCCTTGCCAAAAATGTAGTAAGAAATGCTGAATCTGGGGAGAGGAAACAAAACACAGAGACAAATAATGTCTTTTCTGCTACCTATGCATATATAACCAAGAATGTGTATTCAAACAGCCTCACCTCTTCAAAGTTCCCATTAATTGCATTGTCAAGGACACACTGACAGTGTGTTTTGTACATCATGATAAGGGTATCTACCTGTTTTGGAAGACAGAAAGATTAAATAGGATCTCTTACCACTCTCCTTTAGCGCTGTGATGAAGTAGGTTTCTGCTGTCTTTTGCTAGCATTGAAGTACAGTATATCAACCTTCTAGCATAAAAGGAATGAAAGTGCATACCCTTCAGAAAACTGTGGGTACAGCTCTAGAACTGATAAGAATGAAAGAGAAGCCCATCTCTAATTCTGCATCAACACTTTTAAGGCCCAATCCTGTATCAGATGTGCAGAATATATTTTGAAAGTTTACATAGGCAGTGGCCAGTTTACCCAAGTTAGGTGGTGAAGTATACCCACATATTTGAAAGTAGGATTAATTCCCAAGAGTAGTACAAGTTAATCATTAGGCTACTATAGGCGTCTAGGAGTGTTTTGAAACATCATTGGGTGGACAAATGGGGAAAAAAGCTGTCAGTCACTGGGTCAAAGTTTAATCATCACCTTTCAAGAGCAAAGCTTTAAAGAGCAGAATTTTCCTTTCATCTCATGCAGCTGATTCATCTCTAGTGTATTGCTCCTTGATTTTAATAGGATTGCAGAGGTGTGACTGACAAAGGAATTTGTCCCAGTGTCTGAAAAATTGGTAATATTTGTAACTAGAGTTGTGCAAAACATTTCCAAAGAAGCCTGACCTTAGACAAAGCTTACCTGATCATCCATATTCAGAGAAAGTTTGCTATGGTTTGTGAAACTTTCCAACATACCAAGGCCCAGATTGAACTCAGGTTTGCATGGTTTCTGCTAGGGTTGTCAATTAATCACAGTTAACTCATGTGATTAACTCAAAAAAATTTATCGCGATTAAAAAAATTAATAGTGATTAATCACATTGTTACACAATACCAATTGAAATTTATTAAATATTTTGGATGTTTTTCTACATTTTCAAATATATAGATTTCAATTACAACACAGAATACAAAGTGTACAGTGCTCACTTTGTATTATTTTTATTATAAATATTTGCACTGAAAAAATGATAAAAGAAATAGTATTTTTCAGTTCACCTCATACTAGTATTGTAGTGCAATTTCTTTATCGTGAAAGTGTTACTTACAAATGTAGGTTTTCTTGTTACATAACTTTACTCAAAAACAAAACAATGTAAAACTTTAGAGCCTACAAGTCCACTCAGTCCTACTTCTTGTTCAGCCAATCGCTAAGAGAGACAAGTTTGTTTACATTTATAGGAGATAATGCTGCCCACTTCTTAATTACAATGTCACCTGAAAGTGAGAACAGGAGTTCGCATGTCACTGTTGTAGCTGACATCGCAAGATATTTATGTGCCAGATGCATTAAAGATTCATATGCTTCTTCATTCTTCAGCCATCATTACAAAGGACATGCTTCCATGCTGATGAAGCTCGTTAAAAAAAATAATGCGCTAATTATATTTGTGACTGAACTATTTGGGGGAGAATTGTATGTCTCGGATGATGACCCTGTATATGTTGTTTGATTAAAGAACATTTTCACAGCAGATTTGACAAAACTCAAAGAAAGTACCAATGTGAGATTTCTAAAGATAGCTACAGCACTCGACCCAAGGTTTAAGAATCTGAAGTGCCTTCCAAAATCTGAGAGGGATGAAGTGTGGAGCACGCTTTCAGAAGTCTTAGAAGAGCAACATTTTGATGCGAAAACTACAGAACTCGAACCACCAAAAAAGAAAATCAACCTTCTGCTGGTGGCATCTGACTCAGATGGTGGAAATGAACATGCGTTGGTCCACACTGCTTTGGATTGTTATTGAGCAGAACTCATCATCAGCATGGAAGCATGTCCTTTGGAACGGTGGTTGAAGCATGAAGAGACATGAATCTTTAGCGCATCTGGCATGTAAATATCTTGCGACGCCAGTTACAACACTGTCATGCAAACGCCTGTTGTCACTTTCAGGTGACATTGTAAACAAGAAGCGCACCGCATTATCTCCTGAAAATGTAACCAAAGTTGTTTGTCTGAGCGATTGGCTGAAGTAGGACCAAGTGGACTTGTAGACTCTAAAGTTTTACATTGTTTTATTTTTAATGCATTTATTTTTGTACATAATTCTACATTTGTAAGTTCAACTTTCATGATAAAGAGATTGCATTATAGTACTTATATTAGGTGAATTGAAATATACTGTTTCTTTTGTTTTTTACAGTGCAAATATTTGTAATAAAAAATAAATATAAAGTGAGCACTGTACACTTTGTATTTTGTGTTGTAATTGAAATCGATATATTTGAAAATGTAGAAAACATCCCACAATATTTAAATAAATGGTATTCTATTATTGTTTAACAGCGAGATTAATCGTGATTAATTTTTTCTATCACGTAATTAATCGTGATTAATTTTTTTAATTGCTTGACAGCCCTAGTTTCTGCACATTTTTGGTGTAGGAAAAAGAGGGGAATGTGCCAAGAGAAACAAAAATAAAAGATGTGTACAGATCACTGTGCGAAATGAACCTGCTGACTTTCACACAGCTACAATTGTAACTACAACTGTGTGGAAAATGGAGGATGAAAGGGAGAGTCAACAATGTATTCATGGAATTTTTTGTAGAAATTTATAATTTTGACAATTTTTCATCAAAAAAATCAAACTTTGAAAATTTCAACCCACTTTAGTTGTAACACCTAATGCCAGCTTCTACACCTTCAGAACCTCCACTCACTTAAGTTTCTTAGCATTTTAACTATCTATCTGTGTAGGTTTTTATAGCAGTTCCCATCACCATGGTATCTGAGGAGCTTCTGGGCATTTCCTTCACTTTAAAAACCTAGAAAGGGATCCTATTCTATCCTTTTCAGATACTATTTGAGCTCTGTTCTGGACCTGTAAACATTTTCATAGATCTCCAGCTGTCTTGGATGCAATATTTGTTTCCTCCTTGTCTCCAAGAGTCAGACTATGGTGCAGCAGTCAGCAAGATTCTGTCAATACAGCCAAAACAGTGCCCATGGCTTCAGCACAGGTTTTGATGTGGTTATTACCTGGCTAGCTCCATCTGCAGAGGCTGAACTAGGCTGTATTACAGCTCATTTTAACCACAACTGAGAGCCTGTCTACATAAGAAGTTTTCACTGGTTTAACTTAAATTGATTTAAACTCTCAATACCATGGATGGCGGGTATCATAGGCTGCAGGAGGTTGTGCCTACCCAAACAACCAGGCATAGCCCCACCCATGCTCTGCCCCCAGTCCCCCTCCTGCCTCTTGCTCTGCGAATCGGCTCTTCCCATGTGCTGTGGGGCTGGCGCTGGGGCCACGCCACCCGTGTTCCCAGCACTCCGGGGCTGGAGCTGCAGTGCCAGCTCTACCAGCGCTCCAGGGGCTGGGGACGTTCTGGGGCTGTGTGCGTGCACTAGCCTGGGGCGGGGGCCAGTGGTGGTGGGGGGTGGCTTTGGGCTCCAGTGGGGGGAGGGGTGTGGAAGGGGCAGGGCTGGGGGCTAGCCTCCCCAGGCCAGCAGTTCACATGATGCCCATGATCAATACAACTTCTCAACTGTAGCAAATATATTTTTCTTTAGCCAAAAAAGCAGCATGAGAGCTTCTGCTTTGTTGTTGCCCTGAAAGGCGTCAAAATGGGGCAGCAACAGCAGGTCAGAGGGAGCAGGCCAGTTGAGTATGCTAGGCATCCCCTGCTGCCCTCAGACACTGCTGTTACAGGAGTGGTCTATAAATGAGAGACATCTATCCATATGTAAATAGTTAGCTAATGGATTATATGCTAGTAGGTGGCTCTCAACAATATATAGCATAGGTCTTGGATTTTGTAGAGGACCAATGAAACTTGTTATGCACTGCAAATGGCTTCTTACATGTTGCTCTTCATAACAGAGGCACAAGGTCTTCCAAGGCCTCCACTCCTTTCACTCTTCCAGAACAAGTAGGCATGAGCCTACCAGCTCCTCCCATGAGGGGATGGCTCAGAAGGGGGATGGGCAGCACTGCAACAGCCGGTCAGTGGCCATTAGGGTCTCAGAGACCCCTAATCTTAGTACAGCAGCCACCAACTTGGCCAACACTGGGGGACTGAACCAGCAACTTTCAGAGTTTACAGCTTGCGCTAAAGATCTTAGCTCTGCAACTTAGGGTCCTTTTAACAGATTCAAATCCTACATGGATCAGACATATAACACATGTACTAACCCCTGGGCTATGTATGCAGAACTGTTTATTGGATGGTTAAAGTGCAAGTGGGAATGGGATAATATTGTGTATTGACTTGTAAAATTCACAATTTATAATGTACACTGTGTTGTTCCGTTACATACATCATCCATTCAGGAAACAGCAACAATACCATCGGACTTCTGTAACTGAGCCACACAGGACAAACTTCCCATGCTACAGTCAAATGTGCAATTCAAACAATATTGTGACCAAGAATTATTTGCTAGAAAATTCA
This sequence comes from Trachemys scripta elegans, assembly GCF_013100865.1. Taxonomy (NCBI): domain Eukaryota; kingdom Metazoa; phylum Chordata; order Testudines; family Emydidae; genus Trachemys; species Trachemys scripta. The sequence continues at coordinate 116,929,032 of NC_048300.1, forward strand.
TGAATAATTTCAAATAATCAGCACACATGGCATTTTGTGATTTGTTCATAGACAGTTGATGAAGAGGGGAGGTGGGGAAAGGTAAATTTCACCTAATTATTTGTTGTGAATTATTTGCTCCAATCTAATCAGTAAAAATTGACTTTAAAATCCAAAGGCATTTGGAATGAATACAGCTCCCAACTATTTGTTTGTTTTGCCCTCCCCTTGTTACATACCATCAGTTTGTAAAATACTAGGTCAGTTAATAGGTAAATAATTCAACCACCTTTCCAATGGTGAGCCAGTTAATCGGCATTAGTAAAGGTTTGCCCCTTCTATAAATCAGTCAACTCTGTTTGATTGTGGACATTTCTGGCTCTTTCATGTCAATACTGTGATCCTCAAAGGCTGAGTGAGATATGGAGAAAAGTTTTCTGACAGTTTTTGGTCTGCAAGTCAAGAAAGAAGCATCTCCCATTTTACCTTTTCTTTAGAAATGCACCCTTGAAGCACAAGGTGTTGAGCACTGGGGAACTCTGGAAGGAGCGTTCCAGTTTTGGAACTAAGAGAATATTTCCTAGTGAAGCCACCCTGAAATGTGTAAAAATACAGTAAAATTAGAAATATGTAATACTGCCAACACCACCACCACCAATTAGTATTTAACTAATGTTATATCTCATGAGACTCTCAAAGATTCCAAAACTTTGGTTAAAGTCAGATAATTCTTCCAAAATTCCAAAGTCAGATAATTCTTTTCAAAACTTGGGTCACTGTTCAGTAAGATGCCTAACCTTAAACACCATCAAATTTTGCTTTCACAGTTGTACAAACCTGGAATCACTCCACTGACCTCATGGAATTCTACTGGTTTCAAAGAATTGACTCCTGATTTACAAGTGAAAGCAGACCATAATCTCTTGTGTTTAAATGGACATACATAAAACATACGCAAAGCTTTGTAAGACCAGGTGGTCTTATTGGGCCAAATTAATCTTTGGTGCAACTCCATTGACTTTAACTGAGTTATATCAGAGATTAATTAGAAACATTTTTTTCTGGAATGGACCCTTTAGAGAGTATGGGCCCAATCCAGTGCTTAATTTGTGCCATGGCTTGCCTGGGTGGAGCCCCAGCACCTCTAGGTTTGGCAGTTCATAGCCCTGGCACTTCTGGGCTTGCTGCATCAGTTATGAATGCAAAAAAATTGCACCTCTTTCATTACAAATTAAGCACTGTCCAAATCCTATTCCATTTAAATGAGTGGGAGTTTTCACAGTGAGACTCGAATTGCCTCCTGAAACATTTATGAGACTGTAAATACCAAGACCTTTTCTTGGTATTGGCTGGATAAGTGAAAGAGCAGCTCTGCTCCTTGCTCATTTCGGAGGTAAGCTCCCATTCATTTATAAAGGTTCCCAGATCAGTTTAACCTGCATACATGTGATTCCCATTCATTCACTCTCAGGAGCTGAACTAAGCTCTGTGCCTTGCCGCTTTCTCACATCTGAAGGAGTTCTCCTTCGGCCAAATGGCAGTGGCCTGTGGTTTTGGTTCAATCCCTGCTGAAGATAGTGGTGTCTGGAGGGGTGTGTAACCATAGTTCGTTACAAATGTACTGCAATACTATGAAACGATTCAAGAGCCCAGCACTGAAGTCCCTAGTTTTGCTTGACTGAGGTCTTCCGGACTGCGCGTAAGGGCAGGAAGTGAAGAATAAATTCATGATGGATATAGTACAGAGAGGCAAACACACTTAACCAAGTTGCAGTTTGGCCAGGATACTAAGGTCAATTCTTTCTTACCAAAAAAAAAGAAATGCTGGGAGATTGTTAACAAGCACAAGGGGTCGTGACGTCAGGCTTACATCTCCTTGGAGGATAGTATTCTGAGAACACCATGCCGCCAATTACCCTGCAGGGCCACTGGCTTCGTACTAACTCAGAAGGGAAAATGCCTCCCTTCTGGGCTATCACTACCACTTTCTTCAGTTCCTAGATGTTCCCTCTGGGCTCCCATTCAAGCAGTGACCTAACTGAATCTTGTAAGCCCTGGCAGGATCACAGCCAAAGGTAGCACAAGTGCTGGCTATACCTCGAGAGGAAAGCTTTCAGGGCTAGTACTGTGGCCCCGAATGCTGATGCTAGCCTTTCCCTTTCAGAGCGACGGCAGGTGCAGATGATGAAACAATGACAAGCCTGCATGTTCAAATACTGACTGTATGATAAAACATGACAAATCTACACTTCACTAGTTTGCTGACTTTATAATTCCCACAAAAACCCGGCTGCCTCAGCCCACTTCTCAGCAAAGACTGAACAGTAGCACCCTGTATAATGTGAAGTATGACATTACTAAGACTTCCTAAGCTTTACAACATATACCACAGTACACTTAGTGCTGCATTATGAAATACCGTGAGGAAAATGAAATGATAGTGGTCAAGATAAATGGACAGAGTACATTCTGCGATGCTCTCCTGGCTTATTGAATTGTGTTTGCTCACATAGGATTACATTTAGCCCTGGTCAGACTGCATGCACAAGTCCCCGTGTTCCCTCTCTGCCTCACTTAGTCCTCAGTGCACAGAGCCTTGTACGGGTCTTCTGCAATGAGAGGAATTTCACCTTTACGAATCCACTCATTCTGAATGGGTTCCCTCAGTCACTACTGGGTGGGATTCAGCCCAGGTACTGGGCCAGCACATTTAAACCCTGATTTGAGAATGTAAGTGGTACTTAAATTGGCCTTGTTCTAGCCCTCTGCATATGGGTGAGTTTCACGCTAGCATGAATTAGCAAGTTTAATGGGTGTACATAAACATAGTACAAAGAAATACAGACAAGTGTGTAATTCTGTGTCCACTGAAGCAGACATAAAGATTTCAACAATCTGAGTCAGTCTCAAATTAAATGAATTCAGAATACCAAGAACTGAAGCTAGGTGTTGTCCACCACTTATTTGCCCTGTTTTTTAATCTTTTGACTTACATTCTTACACTGATCTGTTTCATTTGAGGCTGTGCATTTGCATTTGGGATACATTAAATTCAGATTTGAATGAACACTTCAGACTTCCAGTCTTTATTTTGTCATTAAAAAAACAAAACAGAAAGCAAGGAATGACAGACATATGTTATTTGAACAGCACCGTGCCTGTCCCATCAACCTATTCAAACACAGATAAAGAGCTAAATGAAAGAAATGATAGAAGTTTAAATTCTGTATTGACTTAAACATTAGACAGTTAAAACACTGTTTTGAGTCAATATTTCTGCAGTTCTCCAATTGCCTATCAGCATCAAGATTTTTTTTTAAATTGATAACAGGAGCAATCTGGGTGCCTTTATTATGCAATTACCCATTAAATGTATTAAAAGCTTTGATTAAAAGAAATTAGTGCATAAAAGTTTTTTTTTAAAGAAAAAACATTTGCACCATTTCATTGTGCTAATGGATTTATATGACTGTATTCCACTTCTAGGTTTGATATTTTAACCCATTGCCACCTGCCCTTTCATTCTAATACCATCTGTTTCTAATGGCTATTTAACATTAAGATAATGACAGCAATATTATCAGCCTAATTAACCAAGCAGACTCTAATGGCACACTAACTGGTTTAGATAAAAGACTTTTCTGATATCTGCTCATACAGAAAAAATACTAAAAAATGTGATAAAACATACCAGAGGTAAACAATGTGCCTGGCACTCAATGTTCATCCAAGTTTCATTTAGACTGTACCTATAAGATTTTACAATCTTTTCAATGTTTCCATGTTGCTGGTTAGAGTGACATCTCATGCAATCTTTGTAAATCCTTTCTGCAAAAACTAATTGGACAAATTGCCTAGGGAGGTTGTAGAATCTCCATCATTGGAGATTTTTAAGAACAGATTAGACAAACACCTGCCAGGGATGGTCTAGTACTTAGTCCTGCCTCAGTACAGGGGACTGGACTAGATGACCTCTCGAGGTCCCTTCTAGTCCTATGATTCTATCATATTTTCAAGACAGTATATAGTTTAACGGAAGGAGAGTTGCAAAATTTTCACTAAATCCTGACTGGTCACATTCATTTTAGTTTGTTTTGAAACTTGACTGCATGGTCTCAGACACCCAGGGCTAGACTATACAACCCTTACATTGAGACCCCTTATTCACAAGTGTAATCCCATTGACTTCATTGGGATTACTCTTGGGAGCACATGCTTAGCAGCATGACTAAAGGTCGCACAATCTACCCTATAATGCACTGTTGCAATTTTCAAGCAAACTGCGGCTGGGGGGGACCACTCCCTATTCAATAGTACTATTATGAATAATGGGACTACAAGTAAGAGAAAACAGGGCACAGTGCTTACCTCATTCTTCAACTTGCTTCCAGAAAACCTTTGAAAACAAATAGATTGTATTAATACATCAAAATTGAGCATTGTGGTTATTTTAATTAAACAACAACAACAACTCCGCCCCCACACACTGCACTGGATGGAAAAATGATCATGGCGAGCCTGAAAAATAAACATGCCTGGACAATTAGCTCTATTCCTTACCTTCTACTGGTCTCCAAGCTCCTGAGAACATCATTAAAGCCATGGGAGACAGTCTTTTAAAAGTGAAGAATTTAGGGCAGTGACCAAACAGAAAAGTCTAAGGCCCAGATTCCATTCAGACTTCAAACCTGTGTCAGAACCTCACAAAAGGTTGTAAGTCAGGGAAGCATTTGGCCCCAAATCTAGAATATTTTAGAACTGCCCTAGCAGAGAATCAGAGTAATAAAAAATAAATGAAAGAAAAAAAGAGTTTAGACTTTCCCCTTTGAGAATAACGTTAACAGCATAAAATAGTGTTTGCTAGAAACTAGCTACTTTCCTAGAACTCAGAATGGTTTCAATCCAAGAGGGATGTATCTCTGATGGAAAAAAAATAATTAATAACTGTCAGGACTATGTAACAGTATAGACACCATTCTGTGTACTATGGGCCTGGTCCAATGGCCACAGAAGTCAATGAAAAGACTCCCATTGGCTTCATTGGGTGTTGAAGCAAACCCTAGGTGCAGCCACTAGAAAACTCAAGTTGAATTAGATCTACTACATTAGAGAAACCCGGGTGGCAAGGTTTTACAAGGATCTGCACAATGATGAAAACAAGTCAGCTGTGGTTTGTTTAATTAATAGAATTCCCCCTTATTTTAGCTGCAAGGCGGTAAGATTACAATGACAACATGAAGTTTTATAGTGACAGGGGAGGTATTGTGGTTTCAAGCCATTGAGATGTGCCGGGGACAGGGAGTGGAGCTGACATGGCCAGAGGTGACCCAAGGCCCGCACAGGCCAGACTCAGGGAAAATGGCTCAGGGGAGTGGCAGTGAGTGTCTTGGAAAGGGGAAATGTGTGTTCCTTCCAAACCTCATGTCTGATGCCAGATACCAGAAGACAAGTAGAGAGGGTGGGTAGGCAGAAGCACTCCACTGCCTACAGAGATAGAGCTAAGTGGCCTCACAGCTAGATGTATATTGTGGACAGAGCAACGAGGGGACACCACCAATTTAGCACATAACTTGGGCAGCTTTTGCTGGGTGTGTTCCTCCAAAGCCCCAGTCACAAGCTAAAGCTGCTCTTCCCACAGTGCTATTGGTAGGAGTGTGCTACGCTTCCTCCTTTGAACGACGGGGGTGGGAGGGGCAGATTTTTAAAGGTATTTAAGCACCTAAAGATGCAGAAAGGTGCTTAGTGAGGTTTTCAAAAGCACCAAGGCACTTTAGTCTCATACTGAAATCAATAGTTGTTAGACACCTGGTAGTGCCGGAAAATCCCACCAGGCACCTATCTGCACCGTTAGGCACCTAAACTCCTTTGAAAAGCTGGTCCTGGGTACGTTTGCATTAACTCCACTTTCTTTCACTCAGCAGCAATGGAGCTTGCAAGGCTACAGGCTTGAACCTAATGGTGCATGGCTCTGGCTGAGATACTGCCCAGCGCCATTAGTGATATGGCCCCCTTTGTACCTCTCACTCAATTAAATGAGCAATTTGTTCAAGATAATTCTGCATTACAAAATAACCTCATCTACAAATGTGCCAAAAACACCCCCGCAGCCCTTGATAAATACTGGATAAGGAAATGGCAGGTTCAGATTTATTATATCCAGCAACTGCTGGATCCCCCTTTCTTTAGATGACCAATGCCACCATTAGCCTCATGTTTTCTGTTGTGCCCTATTTCTTATGTCAGGGACTGTGGGCGATAACCTGAAGCTGCCAGCAGCTGAATTTTCTATATATGTCCATGAACTCATTTTCCCTTTTCCTTTAACACAATCCCAATCATGTCTGTATTTTCATCGACAATGAAAGCCTTCATTCAAGCCATATGTGAACTGAGACATTTGTTTTATGAACTATTAATCTTTGTTTGGTAAACCAACATGCAGCTATCATAATATATTGATCTTGCTAGCTGTCCCTTAAATAAATATAATTAGAGCTTCTGGTTTAGGTTTCAGCTTGATATTTGCCAGTAAAAGAACCAGTAAATATTAATCGACACTGAAACCCACCTTTCTGCCCACAGGTGCCAACTTCACACCATTCCCTGCCAGTTTTACAATGGTGAGCTGCATTGGGTGGCAAATGGAGAAGACTGCCACACAAATATGTGTAAGCAAAATGCTCTGAAAATTGAGCTTCACTATTCTAAATGTAGTGGGCTAGTGTAAATGGTGTAAATGGCGTAGCTCCCTTGACTTCAGCAGGGGTATGCTGAATTACATCAGCTGGAATCTGGCCCACTGTGTCCAAAAATTTAACCTTGGATTTTTGGGAGTAAATTACTTCCCCGAACCAGGGGCATTAAAAACATGAGAGAACAATATTACTGGTGCCTCTATACTATAGTGATAGGTGTCCTGTGACTACCTTACAGAGATAGATAAGATTAAACTTAGATCATTGCTGAACATCATTTCAAAATACAGTGGCAGAGATTTAGTCTCAGAAGTCATGTTACTGTACCTTGTCAACCCTTTTCCAGAATACACAGAGTGGTAATACGCACTGCTTTCTTTAATGCCGATTCCATAGTAATGATACCTGTGAAAAAGAAAAGGGCTACTTACGTTTGTGGAGGACACACATAAAGGTCTACAGGGAACTAAACTGGTACTTAATTCAACTTTTCCTTAGAATCTATTTTAATTAAAATTATTTGTCAGGTCACTGGGACAGATCCTGGTCCCACTGAAGGCAATGGGAATATTACCATTGTATTCAAGATTTGGCCCAAAGACCACAGCTAAACTACTTCCTTCACTTACCAGGATACACTCAAAACCCACTTAGACTTTCAACTGGTGCAGAATGCAACTCCCCACTTATTAAATGTTATGTCCTGCCATGTTATATCTCATCTCTGCTCTATAGTCAGCAGTGGCTTTCAGTTTGCTTCCCGGTGAAGGTTAAAGTGTCAGGTTTGATCCATCTATCTAGGTTTTTATATCATGCTCATCACTGTAGTATCTGAGTCCCTGGAAAGTTTGAAGTGGTTTATAATCAGCTTACCTTTCAGACTACTTCTTTCCAGATGTGATGCTGCAACATCTTCAATCAGATGAGGTGCTTGAAACAACTATCGTGCTTCTTGTCTACCCTGTGAGTCAGTTTTCAGCCTCCTGCCCATATCTAGAAATACTATCCCGGAATCCTCACATTGGCTGGATTCTCCTCTTAGGCCTTGCCCACCCACAGTGCATGCACTGATTCACTAGTTAAATCAGTGCAACTCCCCTCACGTGGACACTCTTGACATAATACACAATTGCACTGGTTTAAGTAAATTGGTTTAGAATCACAATTTTTAGTTAAACTGGTCAACTTTGTATGTAGACCAGGCCTAAATTGCATTGGCGTAACCCTCCAAACTCAGTGGAGTTACATCAGCTTAACGGAGGGGAAAATTTAGATTGACTCCCCTTTGTATATTTCAAGTATAAACAATAAAAGTAGTAATGTGTTTAAAAATGACTCATTAGTGTCACATTAGTATCATCATTTCCTCATCTATAAAAGCTAATAGCTTACATTTATATAGCACTGTTCATCCAGAAGGATCCCAAAGTTATAACCTGGTTTACAAACTCTCTATATTAACCCCTTCATCCCTGATGTTTTAAAAAATGTTCAGTAAGGAAGGAGATACCTAGAGGGAGGGACAATTAGATGGAGAAATTCTTAAGGGCCAGAGTTGGTGGGCAATAGCAAGATCCCTGATGGGCAGAAGAGGTGGAGTGGAGGGAGGAAGAAAAACCATCTCAGGGTGATTAGTCCCATCACATGGCACATTGATAACTAGACTGGACAAAACTCTAGTAAATGTATGAGACGAAACAATCATGCACTGGTGAGAAGTCTAGATGGTCTCACAGATGTCTAGATTCAATGGCCCTGATTGTTGGGAGGGAGGGTATAAAATGGGGTTGTGTCTTTTGATTCTCCAACATCCCTCTGCTCTGGTAGAATCTGGAGAGTCACTGGGTAAGCGGTGGTGAGAAAAGGTTGGAGCTGGAGGCCATACACCACTTTTCCCTATATATTATCTTGCCAGTCTTCCTGTAGCTTAGCTCAATCTGAAGGGGTTAGCTCAGTCTGAGACCACGTAGGCTCCTGGAAACTTCTACTTTACGTGTACTCAGAAGCCTAAGAGAGGTAATAGCACAGTGTTTCCATACCAGCATTACAGAATTTCATTTACCTGATACTCCCACCTTAGTAACAGGATCCCTATACATACACTTTTCAAAGTACTAAAATCACTTTTAAAGTAAGAAGTAAAAGCACCATAAAGTATCATATGAAGGAGAAGAGGAAGAGGACCATTTGCTTTGGAAGTGATCCAGCATTGTATTATTAGTCCTGGAAGGTGAAAGAGACCCTAATTTTATGGCATCACAGAGGTTTCAAAGGCAATTTTTTCAAGAAAAGGGTTGACCTTTCAGTCTGTGCTTCAGAGCTAGACCATCATTTCCCAGTGTAACAAAACAACTCAATGTAAGCCATATCATGGTGAAAACCATTGTTGAACCTGTTGCTACCATATAAGCCTCAATGTGTTGGTATAGATACAATTACTACTGAAATACTTGATCCCTGTGTTACTACAGATGATCCCAATCTACCAATGGACAGTATATCTATACCGAACTGCTGTGCTCTGCAACATAATTTGGGCCCTGATCTAGTATGATACTTAAGCACATGCTTATTTTAAGCACATGAGTAGTCCTGCTGACTTCAATGAGACTAAGCACATGCTTAAGTGTTTTGTAGAGGAGCTATCTCCACAAAGTAGTACTTTTTTGATGATGTCTCCAGGGCCGGCTCCAGGCACCAGCTTACCAAGCAGGTGCTTGGGGCGGCCACTTCGGAGAGGGGCAGCATGTCCAGCTATTCGGCGGCAATTCGGCCGACGGTCCCTCTCCCCTGCTCGGAGCGAAGGACCTTCCACTGAATTGCCGCCGCAGATCGCGATCACGGCTTTGTTTGTTTGTTTGTTTGGCTGTTTGGGGCGGCCAAAACCCTGGAGCCAGCCCTAGATGTCTCTGAATAAGTCGATAAGCATTCCCAACTCAGCACTGTTGCTCTTTTTAGCATAAAATTGTATTCTCACTGTTTGCTTTCCTGAGGGATGAGGAAGGCTAGGAGCAGTAAAAGATGAAGGTTTTATATTTTCAAAACTGACATGGGGATTTAGATACAACTCCCATGAAAGGCAATTTTGATTAGAGTTATGTGTCTAAATTATCTAGTTGGCTTTGCAAATCCCAACTGAAGTACTACTTCTGCTGATGGCCAGCTTTGCTATCAGCAGTCAAGGTTTTATAGCTAAGGAAATGTGATGCTAAATGGTCATTGCTAAACATATTACTGCTTTCATTGTTTACCTGAAATTTATGAGTAAAAGTAACTCCACCAAAACACCATGGTACCCATTGACCCTTGAGAAGGGCAAGATTTTGTCACCTACCTTATTACCATGTCCCTTGGTTCTTTGCCATGAGTATATTAGTTTGAGGATCGGTGACGTGACTAAGTACATGTGAGCAGCCCAATTTTAAAGATGCATTAACATAGCTCAGAACTATGTCCACCTGCTTGAATCATTCCATTATTTTGAATCATTCCATTCCATTAAAATCATATCAACAGGTGGTTTAGGCCCTAAATAACACCAGTCAGTGTCATAATGCTAAGAATCGTACCTCCATAGCATAAACTTCTGTAGCTGATCTCTCTTATGGATAGAAGTCATGAAACTTCTTTCAGCCATTGGATTCCATATATTCTATATTAAAGAGATGGGCCTGAACAAAACTTCTGGATCTGAACATTCCTGACATTCAGCAAAGTTCAGATGCAAATTTTTCATTCTGGGCTCATGGACATTTTTCTCCCATTGAATTGAAATTATTTTAGATGAGATTTAAGAGTTGGGAGTGTTTGATATGAAATGTGTGAGAATATGTTCTAAAAAATCAAACTTTTATCATTTAGCAATTAAATAACAAGAGTTGTACATTGGATTAGAGAAAATATTATACAGAGATATCACCCGTATTTAAAAAATGTTAAGTGCATTATAATATATGCATCATTGACTTGCTCATTTGCACTCTGTCACTAAAGCAACTTCTCAGATCTTATTCTAATATCCGAAATCTCTCAGCAACTTTAAACACTTGCCATTTTTTATTTTCAAACTAACCTCCTACAAAAATAGTCCTTCTTTCCCAACAAATGTGGAATTCTCATTCATTCTATAAAATATACAACTGCATAACTATATATTTACAACATTGTATATGATGTATTAGGAATAAAATAAGATCCATGACGGTGAAGGATTTATTTCTTGATTTTCTCAACAGAACTATAAAAAGAAACAGACTAAACTGCTTTCCTTTTTTATTTCATAGGTCTGCTGGAACATATGTTCCTGTGCAGCTAGTAGCCCTGATTTTAGCGTACACTGACACAAATGATGGCTGATAAGGAAATGATAGGATTAAGCTGTTCAGGGACTTGCAATAACTTGTTATCACGAGGCCAGCTGCCATATCAGTTTTATTAACCCACTAAATCATTCCTAATAAATAAGATAATAGTTTTCAGACATGATGGATAAAAGCTAAGATTTAACATCGATCAAAGTCTACAAAGAAATTAAAATGTAACTTGAGCTCAAACACAATCTCCTGTGTGTCTACTCTACACAGTATGTACATTTTCCTGAGTAGCTGTCACAGGTAATTCACAGATCATGGTGATTATTGTTTATTATTTCTATTCTGGGAGCAGCCACATCATGCTTGGCATTGTCCAAACACACAAGAGGACACAGTCCCTGCCCCAAAGTGCTTACAGACTATTATATACTAATCTGAGACAGTGTTTACAACCTTTTCTATAGTGGGTCTCTTCCCATCTAGCTGGGATCTAGCCAGGATCCCCACCCCTTCAGCAATATGGGAAATACGGGGTAGTCATGACGAGTGCTGACTGAAGCCTGCTCTGCAGTGAAACATGCTCTTTCATCTAAGCCAAAAAGTTTTGGTTTCAACAAAGATTTCATCAAAATGGGGTTTGAGATCCAGGAAAAGAAAGAAAGATTCTTACACTCTATAGGGCAGTTAGGGCACTGTCCTGGGATGTGAGTGAGACAGGTTAAAGGCTCTATGCTGCCTAAATCAGAGGGATCTGGGATGAAAAACTCTGCTTTCAATCAGTCAGAGCAGGGACTTGGACCTGGGTGCCCTACCTACCATGACACACACACACATCTCTGCCTCTCTGCCGCCACAATTCTATTGTCACAAAAATCTTCCAGTGCAAAATGAAAACAAATGTTGGGACCTCGAAAGCTGTGAGAAATGGAATAGTCATTCTCTGTCAGCTCTGGGTATGGCTGTGCTCAATCACTATCCTGACATATATGAGGTGAGAAGCACATTGTGAGATAATTTATTCATGGAAAGTGTGTGGGGGGGTCTTTGAAATAGTAGATTGTAAGCTCTCGGGGACAGGGACTGGCTTTTGGTTCTATATTTGTATAGCACTCAGCACAATGGCGCCCTGGTCCATGACTGGAGTTTCTAGATGCTACAGTAATACAATTAAAAATAACAAACAAGAATTTAAACCTTAGAACTGGAATAACTTCATTGCGTTACATTTTTTAAAAGAAAGAGTCTGAGTGCAAGGAAATGACTGTGTCCAATCAAAAGAACCCAGCTTTGCTCCCCACCAACATGTCTGTATTATAATGTGGTGCCCAGTAGTCCCTAACCTCACTCAAGCCCAGGTGGTGACCTGCTTACTTTCATTAGTGAGCAGTTAGGCTATGTCTACACTACAAGCGCTATAGCATTAATGGAAGGGTCCTACATTAATGGAAGGGTTTTTTCCCATCAGTGTTTTTTTTCCATCAGAGTAATCCACCTCTCTGAAAGGCGATAGTTAAGTTGATGGAAGAATTCATCCTCTGACCTAGCTGTCATCTGCAGTGGGGGTTAGGTCAACCTAACAATGGCACTCGGGGCATGAAATTTTTCACATCAATCTAGTTAATCCACCTCTCTGCGAGGTGTAGCTAGGTTAATGGAGAAATTCTTCCAATAACCTATCCAGGTCTAGAACGGGGGTTAGGTTGACTCAACTATGGTGCTCAGGGAGTGAAATTTTTCACAGCCCTGAGCAACGTAAGTAGGTCGATCTATTTTTTAAGTGTAGACCAGGTCTTAGTGTAAATGAAAATCAGGCCCATGATGTTTTCAGAACAAAAAACAGATAAAAAAAGAAGATCCCAATGGCAGATGTTTGAGCGAAACCTCTTGGCACCTTACCCATTCAAAGAAATTGTTCAAGAGCAGATAATCCATATGAAAACATCACTCATTAATACTGTCAAGGTCGGTGAGCCTGTGCAATCTGCTGAGTAAATGCTGGATGAGCTGTATTTCTGTACTAACATTGTACCATGTCGTAGAAAAGAGGTGTGGGCAGTGACACTCGTCTCTACACAATTAATGCTGGAGCTAGATCCCCATTTATAAATACATATTTTAAACACCCCCGTCAACTTCACAGAAATCAAACCACCTGACATTTCACAGATGTGTGATATTTACTTAAGGCAGAATTGCCTTTTTGAAGGTTTTGGGCAAAATATGACAGATCCAAAAAAATGAGGTGCAGTTTGGGGACTTTTTTCTAGTATTTTCTGGTTAAAATAGCAATAGAATGGATGAACCTAAGCTCCAGATTCACTGGGCTATGTCGGCCTTTAGAAGAACTTGACTAGTCTGGGGAATTTGTGAGCTAGTTAGTTATTTATGCATTCAATGCCAAGACCATAAAGTTTAGAAGTCTGTATGGGATCAGTTACAAACCAAAGTTCTGGGACAATACATCAGTCCACACTTACATTAGGATGCCTGTAGCCATGACTGAGCTACTACTACAATAAGAGATTTCACTAAAACAGACAATGCACGATCACCCTCCTCCCCCTTCCCCCACGCCCCTAGGACATTTAACCAACACAGGCTTCTTTCCAATAACAACTTTACTCCAAAAACCTCCTTTCAGCATTTAAAGGTGACCTGCAATGGGGAAAAAATGAATTTGTGTTTCATTTGTTATTTTTCTTTGTGATAGGTAAATAAAGCCTGAAAGGTTGTTGGGCTTCCTCCCTCAACTCTAACTTCTCCCCTCCCCCCGTCATTTTACAATAGAAATTTAGGTCTTGACTACCCTATTTTTTCTGGAAAACTCTATGGACCATTGGAAAACTGGTAGGATTATGACATGAGAGAAATGAGGCTAGTGTAGTAGAGTTGGTAGAGATGGGAAGTGATTTTTATTCAGACTATTTAAAACACTTTGGTTTGGTTTGTTTTTGTTAATGCTTATTTAACTTTAGTGCCTGAGAAACACTCAAGAGAGAAAAAATATGTTGTTATTAACTATTTGAAATTGAAATTCATCCCCACCTTTGATTAAACCCAAAGCTAAATTCCATATATGATATCTCCAGTGAGCGCTCCAAAAAGCCAGGGAACTGACTTGCCATTCCTGACATTTCTAAGTTAAAGTCTAAAGCAAAAAAATAAGCAACAGGGGAAAAAAACCTTTAAAAAACAACAAACCAAACATCCTTCAGGCCATATAGTATAAATAATTCAAGAAGAACACAACCTTATGTTTTCCTTTTGCAAATCACCTTTATTTCCTGTGCTTCGTTTCACAGGTTACTAAATAGGAAGGTAAGAATTTTTCACACAGAGTCTTTTCCCAAGAGTTTTTTTATCACTATTATTGTTATGGTTTTCCATCTTTGTTAATTTTTTCCTTGTTACTTGTCTCTGTTTTTCAGTCTTGCCTCAATAAAACATCAATTTATTGTGATCTCTTCTTTGAGTCAAGTCTATTTTCCTATACTCTGATTCAGGAAGGCCCTTAAACACATGCCTAACTTTAAGCATGAAAGTAATCCTGGAACTGTGCCTGTATTTGAAGGCATATGCATTCTTAAGCACTTGCTTGAATAAGGGCCTGAATAACTATGGACTAGTGCAGATAGATATATTCACAGAAACATGGATACCATTTATATCCCATAACGTTCCTCATAGCAACATGGGCATTCTTAGGAAAAATTTCTTCTGAAGCCAATAGAAATTCACAGATAAGAACTTGACTAAATTGAACTCAAGGTTGAGGACTGCTAACTTTTTTGAACAATGTCTTCTAAGAACAATAAAGTTTAACCAAACCCCCTCTCCTCAGAAAAGTGTCCCCCTCACTTTTGAAATCCCCAAAATTCTAATTTAAGTGTAAACTTTACAAAACCCAAATATTGGTAAGTATGGAAGTTAGTTTTTAAGATCACTCTAACAATCTTAAGTCTTCCCTGGTAGTACAGCCTCATAGACAGTCAGCTTTAAACAACACAGAATGTTGCATCATTAACTTCCCACTGTTGTACCGCCTATACTCTATGTGGATGCATGGATAATTGTGCCTTACTTTGAATGGAAGAGAGTTTATTGAAATACCTGATTCCTGGTTATTCACTGATTGGGCATCATGGAATTATTTAGACCACTCTGCATCTGTCCAATTTGCTTTTTCATCATGTATCAGTGTATCAGTTCACTACATAGCTCATTATGTCCTTAAGAACATACACAATCCATGGAAAGACCCACTTTTTACATTCTTGAACCAAAATCACATTGGGGAAACTCAGTCACACTTCCTCAAAGCTCTTGGGATATTCAAAAGGAAAAGGTGTTGTCATACCATGAGATTCACCATAATATTACACCTGCTCTGCCTAGGGCTAAAAATGTAAGTCCAGGATGAACACTGACATCATTTACACACTAGGCATCATACTTACTTATCATAGACACACATGTAAAAAACCAACATGCTGTGCTCCTGAAGCACAACAGTCCACACACCAGCTATACAAATCAACTGGTTGATTAGACTGAAGAAGTCTGCAGTTACAATTGTGAATTTCTCACAGTCCTTCTAAAACTGTCCTTAACAAAGGTCATTTGTATATTTTCTTCTAGGTTTAGCACTAGATGCCTGTCTCTAGTAGTTTCAGTTGAAGCTTTACTGTAATTTGGAAATGGGAGTGAAAAGCTGCCAGGTTTGGAAACCGGAATAATCAAAATCATAATTCAATGATGCAATTTTCCCAGCAAAAATGAGCAAGAATAACAAATATCTGACAAAAGTTTGGAAACACCACAAAAGATCCATGACATTATAAAGATAATGGAAAATCTGGGAAAAAGCAATTACATTTAAAAATCATGCATGCAATAATTTTTCTAAAATTCAGACTGTTTTTCAGTTCCATCTCTCTCACACACATACACACACCAAATGTCATAGGTAGCTCTACTAATTTGAATGCAGATTTTGTGGCTTAATGCATAAAATACAGACACAGAAGTATTGCATGTTGTACAGCCTATACTCTATGTGGATGCATGGATAATTGTGCCTTACTTTGAATGGCCTCTTGTCCCAAGCCGCCGTGTAGTAAGCAGGGGGAATTTCTGGCGAATGGTCTAATGAGAAAGTCAGGTATATTAGTTTCTCTCAAGGGCATGTTTCCTTTGTCAGCAGCTCTGAAAAGTTTGTCTTGAAAAAGCAAATGTTGAACAGTGGATAAATATTTACTCCTGAACATATTAAAAATAAAGAGTAGACTTGTAGTATAAGAGGAGACTGCAGAGACCAAAAACTGTTACGTTTGTGATTCATGAATAAGAACCGTTATTTCAATGCTATCAAGATCCTCAAACAATCAAACAAACTGCTTATGCTTTCTAAAGCCCAGGGTAGAGGTGACTTGAAAGATTAGGGGGTTTAATACCTAGGTCATCCCACTTTGTAACTCCAGATCTCCCCATAAGTGTGTACGTGCGCGCGCGCGCACACACACGATCTCCTTCCCAGTCTCTCTCTTAGGTGTCACCACAAAGCCTAGTTGTCTTCAGGAGAAACCCATTCAATGAGTTGCACTTAAGCTGCACTGGATCCTTTGCCCCAAGCCTCTAGGGAGGCCGTCAGGTGGAACGAAAGGACCAGTAGCAGGGATTCTACTCCGGCAGGTACTGTGTGGTGTGTCTGGGCTTTAGGAGAGAAAGGAAGGCACCAAGCCTATGTGGGCTGGAAGGTGTTTAGGCCCTGGGGAAGAAAGGTAGGTACCAGGTGTCTGCACTGGAAATGGAAAGAGGAGAGGCCCGACCAGGGAGCGCACCAGGGGACTGAAAGTACTTGAGAGTGCTTCTGGACTGGGGAGGAGAGAGGGAAGCAGCAGTTCTGGAGAGTGAGTCAAGGCTGTGTAGAGGGGATGACAGAATTGGGGACCATTGGAAATAGGGAAGGGGCAAATGGCTGCTTGTGATGGCTCCTCTCATTCTCCCGACCCTGGCCCCAAGCTGCAATACTGCAAAGGCTGGAGAAAGCCAGCTCAGGGAGAACTACCCACCTCAGTGCAGCAGCAGGTCAGAGCTCTAAAATCATGTCTGTCCCACCTGAGCAGTTCAGGGTGGGAGGAAACTGCTGGGGTGATCTAATAACACCCACATGAGAAATGACATCACACTGTGCTAAAAGGTTTCAGCAGATGGGGGTAGCTTTTAACACCCACTCCTAGCCCTACTGCACCTGCTGGGGCCTCGGGGTCAGATCTAGAGACTGACTCATGCCAGCAGCAGGACAGCTCTGTTGCCTGAGAAGAGGATGCAGTGGGTGCTCCTTTCCCTGGCAGGCCAGTTTTGCTGGCTGGTATATATGGGGGAGAATAGGGGGAGAAGAGATATGTCCTCACCCCCACCTACTCCCTTTCAGACAGATAGTGCCAAATGGGGGTGCTAACAGGGAGCAGGGCCTATGCTTCCCAATGGGATTGTGGCCAGGCTATGGGAGAGGGTTGTAATCTCTGCCTGAATAAAATACAGTGACAGAAGGATTTCCATTGACAGTAGGATAAAATGACTGAATGCTTTCCATCCCTCTGACAGGGTATCACAGATCCACAAGGTGTGCTATGCCACTCTCTGCAGGTGAATATTTGAATTTGGATAGAACCTAGGATCTCAAAGCACGTTGTGAACACTGATTGGTTTAGTTTTTCACTCAGTGGGAAGTAGTATTATTACAAATCTGAGGCACAGAAGGGTAAGTAATTTTTCTAAGCTTGCACAGAGAGTCAGAGACAAAGCTAGAAATAAGATTCAGGTGGCCTGGCTCCAATTCTCTTTCACTGATGACTCAAACACAATCACTCTGGATTCATCTTGATGCATACTATACAATACTAATGGAAACCTGACAAGATAGTGGTTAAAAAAAAAATGGTCCAAACAAAACTTCCATTAATCCTAAGTAAGAATGGCAGGATTTGGCCCTTAGATATTTTGTTTTGTAATGGATTGATTTTTCATCTTAAATGTGCAATCTGAAGGCTAAGACATACAAATCTCTCTCTCTCATACTTAAATGACCCCCCCATTGCTACAGTATCAGAGTGCCTCACAATTTTAATGTATTTATCCTCACAACTCCCCTGTGAAGGAGGGAAGTACTATTATCCCCATTTTATAGCTCAGGAATTGAGGCACAGAGGGACTAAGTGGCTTACCCAAGGTCACACAGGAAGTCTGTGGCAGAGCAGGGACTTAAACCCTGTCTCCCAAATCCTAGGCTAGTGCCCTAATCATCTTTCCTCACCAATAATTGTTTCAATGAGGCTTAAGGCAGTAGATGTACAAAGTCCTTTGATCCCATAAGACAAGGAAATAAAATTCACAATAAAAGTACTATTTAAGTGGAAAGTTGTTGTTTCCCCCAATAACATTGAAGTCATTTAATCAATGTGAGATGGGAACTCCTCAAATACATCCAATGCAGGTAACAAAATGTGAGGAGTGAACATTTTATGATCTGGAGTTGATTTCCATTACTTGTATTTCATTAGACGAATGCATTTTTGTAAGCAAACTGAGTGGATCAGTGGTGTTTTACAAAATTGATCTGTGATGCCTTCTTGGTTTTCTATTTCACTAACTGTATGGGATTTAATTTGGAAAGTCCATATCTCTGACTCTGATTAAATGATTTTAGGACTAATTGGGTGGGTGAGGTTGAAGGGGGGGTTTCAACAGTTTCCCTCTTAGAAACTCATTCTGCTCTTAACTCTTCTCCTACTAAACCTCACAGCATTTCTCTCTGTAATTGCACTAAAGGCTGCCAAGTATAAAGCCGTGTGTTCTATACCAGATCCACAGACTGCACCTTTTCTATGAAGAACCACATCCATCTCATTGCAAAGCAAAGGCCCAGAGAGAGAATGTCTCTTCCGGATTTCACAGTGCAAATCAAGAAGAATCTTAATTTCATCCCTTTGAAGTTGTTGTCTAAGGGTACATCTACACTACAGCGGGGAGTCGATTTAAGATACGCAAATTCAGCTACGTGAATAGCGTAGCTGAATTCGACGTATTGCAGCCGACTTACCCCGATGTGAGGATGGCGGCAAAATCGACTTCTGCGGCTTTTTGTCGGCGGCGCTTACTACCACCTCCGCTGGTGGAGTTAGAGCGCTGATTCGGGGATCGATTGTCGCGTCCTGACGGGACGCGATAAATCGATCCCCGAGAGGTCAATTTCTACCCGCCGATTCAGGCGGGTAGTATAGACCAGACCTAAGTCCCTGTTCAGAGGGAGCAATGTAGGTTTAGTTGGACCCAATTTAATTCAAAGACACAGGGGCTGTAGAAAGCATAAGGATTTGTTCATTTCTGAGAGTCATGATAATATGGGAGGAGTTAAACATGATTTGGTAGAAGAATTAGTCTAACAAACAATGGACAGTCAGACAGTTGCTCTTTACCTTCCCAAATGTTGCAGCACAGGCAGGTTCTAGCTTTTCTTTCCTGCAGAAGTCTAAATAATGTGCATAAAGGATGCACCTCGGTAAACAAACTCCTTCACACACGATGTAGTTTTCTTCCAGCCTAAAAGAATAACCAGAATGAAAAGCCACCCCTTATGTTTCCCCATTTCGTTTTCCCTCCATTCTTCTCCACTGCCCTTTCTGCAAAATGTACTGAGAGCTCTCACTGCAGCTTACTAGTCAGTAACTTACCGTACAGCACCTTCGGCAAAATGGAGGAGTTGAAAGGCTTATTCTGATCTGCTGTGCTTTATGTATGACAACGAGCACTGCAGCTTTCTTCTCCAGCAAGAAAGAAAATTAAATCACCACTGCAAAATGATGGGAGGAATTCCCCCTTGGTGTTACTCACTGAAATGCAATAGATTTACCCCGAAGGATCATTTTAACCCAATCACTCTTGATTGATCCAGAGCCTAAATCTAGATCCTGATTTCCTGCCTGTGCTAGTTCAATATGCAACTTCTATCCAAAAATCCAGCGTTAGGAGAAACTGGAAATGCTTATTTAGAGAGGGGCTGAACTGGAATTCAGGCACAACTTCATCTAGAGGAAGGTTATTTTTGTTTCCCAGACTCGTATTTGAACGGGTGTGAGCCTGCATCTCTTTAGTATCTTGCCACGTCATTTAAAAGTGACAGAGGCTAGCGGTGATGGATACCGAGGTGGTACTTCAAAGAAAGAAACGAAGCCTGGTCCTTTCATCTTGTACTAGGTGAATATGGCGTGTGGGGGTACCTGTGAGCTCGCAGTCTGGGAGCTATTTCACCCCTGGCCCATTTCTACTCTTCATATTGTCAGTACCATTCCCGCATAACAGCTTCCTCTTCGCTCAAATTACATACATGCATAAAAGGACTTTCTGTAGAAACCTCTATTAAATCGGTTTACATCTCACTCCCTAGGTTAAATTAGCCTTAGAAATCTGCGGTAGCAATGCAGTCCTGTGTTTACTTTATATGATTTTCATTAGAGGAAGTAATCTAGAGCTAAATCTGCACTTTGTAACAAAGATCTCGCTGACTTCAGTGGGAGATTTCCCTGACTTCAACAATGCTCCGAAGGGAATATTTCCCAAATAAGGGCTGTTACGTGGGTGTTCTCTTTAGCCAAATAAAATACAGTAACATCAGGATTCCCAATCTGGGAACAATGACCAGCTGCATTACAATTCAGTAAAACTACCAAAGGCATGACAATTAACCCCTCCTTTCACAAATGTATGTCTTAATTAATCACTCATCTTCGTGTTTTTCAAGGTTATCGGCTATTTATTTTTAGAGGGAGGGATAACAGTACCGTATTGAAATAAACTGGTGCTCGGCAGCTGTAAATCAGACGCTGGTTAATATTGAATTATTGGGTAACCAGAAGAGAATATTTCCGTTGGGATCTTTATACTTCCAATTGATTTCTATTTCGGAGGTTTGGATCTGACTGTATGTTCAGCTGCGATAAATCAGTAGCATTGAAAGTATTCGTGAATAGGTTTACACTTCCAGAGACAGGGTCCTAAAATGAGTCCCACCAAGTTTTACTGCAGTCTGCATTAAAGCTGATAAAAGCCACCTATATATTCCCTAGCAAATCTAGTTCAGATATCTTGTGAGCTGTTTTTAGATGGGTTTTTTTTCCAGAACAGCACCAGATTAAATGGCAAATCTTGTGAAAATGGGCTACAGAGACCAATTTCATTATTGGATAAACAAATACTTAAATTCCCTTTGTGGCCCGAAATCTTAATTGTTGATTCATTTTACCAATCTGCAGCAGTAGAAGCATTTTCTGCAAGTAGTAACGTAACTTCCTTTGGAAACGTTTTCCTTACACCGATTTTACCACCCTTATGCACTCAGACTTTGTAACTAATTATTAGCTTTCCCCTCAAGAAAGAAAGAAAGAAACTCCTTGTAGTCCGGGTGTGTTCTGTGTGTAGATGGGTAAGAGCCTTACCACTGAAGGGTGAGCTGGGTCTGTTTCTTTTTATCCTTCATAATCTGCGTGATGGTTTTCTTCGGAGACAGGTTTTTGTCGAAGGATTTTATTTTACTGTCATGAATATCTGTATCCTCCTCTTCCGAGGAAAGGGCTTCACTGTTAAAATGTATTTCTGAGTGTCGGGGGAAAAGAAAATAAACCCAAGTGCATCATTACATTTGTTTATCACATTTCCATTTTATAGAGTATTTCGATTTCCCTGCTTCAATCCTGAATTCCCTTCCTTGGATTTTATATCTCTGTGTGTACGTTGATCTAGATATCCGCACGCGGGTGTATTACATAGATATAACCTTTACTCTGAGATGAATTAGGTTAGGTAGAGAGATCTATCGAGTTCATCTAATTTATCGATACAATTGCCAACCACGAACGATATCTGTGTAATGTGGCCGGTTGTGTATGCCAGGGATGGTATAGCACAGGCACTACACTCCTGGCTTTGAGATGACACAGACAATCTCAGATCCAGGACTACACCTTTCTAGCTAAGACTCCTGGGGCGCAGGGAACCCGCCGTTCGCACCCCGCCCTATGGAGACACTGCAATAGACCCTCTGCCTGCAGGTGGGAGCGGAGAGCGGATAGATGGAGGCACGATCCGATGCTCTGCAGAGGACAGGTACACAGCAGTTCCCCTGCGGGTGCAGCGCTCTTACCTGACTTGATCCCAATGGGCAGCCCAGGCTCCAGGTCGCCCTGCTCTCGACTGTCCAGAGAACTGGCTTGCTGCAGCGCCGGGGCGCATAGTCCCTGGTCGGGATAGGAGAGCAAGGCCTTCCCCAGCAGGCCCGCATAGCAATCCTCCTGGAGCCCGGGGGACCCCTTCTGAGAGGGCTGCAGGAAGGAGTCGTCTTCTCCCTCCGGCGCCTTAGCCATGCTCTTCATTGGCACATCTCCCCAGCCGCGTCCATGCGAGCAGCAGCCCCCTCCGGGGGGCAGACGGGCGTCTCACGCCTTCAGCAGGGCTGGGGGCGCAGGGGGCACCGACAGGGACATCAGCCCCTGGGCCAGCCCTCCTCCTCCCCCTCCAAGCAGCCTGGTGCCCTGGAGGAGTCAGACTCTGGTTGCCACTCTTGCAGATCAGCCACCCCAGCCCCCAGCCACGAAGCAGAGTGACTGCCGCAGGAGAGGGATGTCGGGGGCAGTTTGGCTTAACCTATAGTCCCAGGAGGCTGCATGGCTCCTCCATCCCAATGAGATCGGCCCCCGTTCACAGCGCCTCGCGCGCGCCACACGCCCAGCTGCCTGCACGCCCTTTATGCTGGCCGGCAGCCCCAGGAGCGCTGCTCTGCCCCCATCCCTCCCTGCAGAGGGGCAGGTCCCAGCCAGGAGCCCCCTTCCGCGGGAGCCGCCGTGTGAACTACACGGGATCGGACGTCACTGACGGGACTGAACGCGGTTTAGTTCTAGCCCCGGGGGAGTGAGTGGGGGGACCCGGCGGAGAGCAGAGCTGGAGCAGGGTTAATGGTTAACCCCGCAGAACAATTATTTCTGATTGTGCTTCTAGTCCGCCTTTCATATCTCCAACGGGGGGGCTGTGGTCCCCGCAGCACCCAGGGGCTCGAGAAGAAGCAGCAGTGCCCACGGTCACTCAGGTGGAGGCAAAGAAACTTACAACCAGGCTGGCAAGAGAGTGGCACTGGCGCGCAGCCACGTCAGGGCAGCCTGCCAAGGTGTCCAGGGTCAGATCCTTCCTCCCAGAGGACCAACTGATGCGGGGCTCTGCATCTGACTGAACAGGGCCAGGGATCAGGGAAAGAAAACACACACACACACACACACACATACCATTCCCTAAAGGTCGGGCTCTGACCCCACCCGACTTTTACCGTCGCATTGATTGTGGGTCTTTAAAATGACTTGCATTTGCATTGCTTTTTAAGGGAGAGCATAGAGCTGGGTGGGAATTTTGTGTCGGGAGGGTTTTCCATGGGGAAATGCCAACTGGCTGCAAGCAAGGGAAACGTTCTGGAGAAATGTGTTGATTTCAACAACGTTTCATTTGGGGAGAAGGCGGTGGGAAGGGCCGGGCCTGGAAGCATTCTGACACAATCAAACGTTCCATTTGGCTGGTTTGGGAACTCAGTGTTTCCATTTTTCATTTCAAAATGACTTTTCGTTTTGAGGTTTCTTTTATTTTAAATTATAATTTAAAAAAAATCAAATTGTCAAAATCGGAATGAAATATTTTGATTTTATTGAAATGAAACATTTCCATCCATCCAAGATTATTTCATTAATTTATTGATGAGAATTTCGTTTCACGGGAAATTTCTGATTTTTTTGTGTTCAGGTTCCATTTCAGAATAGGACAAATGTTGAAATCATGGAATTTCCTGTGCAATGGGAAATCCAGTTCCTGCCCACCTCTGGAGAGCAGCACTCTTACAGGAATGCAAACTTAACATGAGCTGAGCACTAGATAGTTTCCTAGCTCTGGGCTGATGTGCCAGAAAGGGAAGAGGGACAAAGAATTTTGCTTTGCCTAGGCCTTGTTCCTGCACAAGGTAAAACTTTGGTCATCATACTTCTGGTGTACCAGGGCTAAGGGACTCTAGCATTAACAGTGGTAAGGACAAGGAAGGGGAAGTGTGAGGGCAAAGCCAGGGCCCCATCCCTTCACTGGCACCAGCTTGCAGTGCACTGGGTATGTGATTCATGAAGCAGCTGCTCCAGTGCGCATTCTCCCATCTCCATTACTTTGCACCTCATGGCATCATTCATGCCTGTGCCAAGTGGCAGAACACTACCATTCTAACTTCAGTGGTTTCTACTCACTCTGCACAGGATCAGATGACACAAGGTGTCCAGTGAAGTTGATGTTTAGCCTTTCCTCATGACCACAGTATCAGCCCAACACAGGTTGTATTGCCAAACAAGCCCTGTCTGCGCTCATATATGCCAAAAAGATCAGCGCTACAGTGTGAATATGAATGACAGAATTTAGAAATGGAAAAGACCTATGAGGTCATCCCAGTTATTCCTCTGCCAGGGCAGGATTGTTCCCACTAGTACATTTCTTAGTGATTAGTTCATTCTACTTTTAAGTGTCCCAAGTGAGGGTGTTTTCCCTGTTTCCCTTTGGATATTATTCCATGGCCTAATAGATCTCACTGTCAGGAAATCATATTCAGTCAAAATCTTCCCTTATTTACTTTCATCTTGTTAACTCTTTCTGTGACCCTCTAAAATTTCTCTCCCACCTTAGTAGTTACACAGTTCACACATCTGTAAACTGCTACCACGTCCCCTTCCCCTCAGTCTTTACTCAGCAATTATCACTCAACATTCAAACTACACACACAAGACCAAATCCTGATATCCTGACTCATTATTTTACTTCAATTCTTACTCAAAGCGCTCATCAGGCCAAATTCAACACCTAGTTTCACTGGTGCAACTGCATTGCCTGGTGTAACTGAGAACTGAATGGGGCTCTTTGACTCCACTGAGAGTTCACATCACTGAGACAATATTTTGGGATTTGGTCCACAGTAATTCGCTCTTTCAACATTTCCTCTAAAGTAAATCCTTCCGGTTCCTAATTATTTGTATCCATCTTCTCTGAGCACACTCTAGTGTGTTGTGTCTTTCTGGTAATGAGGTGCCCAAAACTAAATGTACTATTCCTTGTGCAGGAACCTGATTCTCCCCATATTACTTGGGAGTAACTCCACTGAAATCAACAAGATTACAGCAGTGTAAAAATGGATTGAGACAGTGGTGAATCAGGCCGAGGGGCCAGCTGGCTCCCATCCTTGGTGCAGTCAGACAATTATGACTACCTCCTGTGCAGAGTGTCCTCTTCCTTTAACACACCTGCTCCGGTTCAGTCATGATTTGGCCTATTGAGAGAGAGAGAGAGAGAGAGAGAGAGCGCTGAAAAGAGCCACTGCTTCAATTAACTTTACCTAAGTCTGCAATGACTTTTAAGAGCTATTTAAGCAAATCTAAATGCTTAATGGATTTAGTAACCTTCATCTAGCTCATATAAACAGCCATCTACTTGTCCTTTCAAAGCCAGTAAAAGATTGTCCTGTGGTTTTTGCCAGCTTAATATAAAACTAAGCATATGTTTGCAATAATAAAGAAAGAAAATAGGATAGACTACAGTACCTAAGTAAACACACACCGAGTGTATGAGAACTAGTATCTCATCCAGTGCCACATTATGTGAGCAAACATGTCTAATCTATAATTAATAGAAATAAAATAAGTGCGAGTTTTTATAAATACAGGTAATAGTTAACTGTCAGTTATTCTTTGCTGATGCTAGGTAGACAGTGCACTTTAATAAGCCTAAAATAGTTCCAACAGGTTTTATTTGAAAAATATATGTTGATATACTAATCTATGGAAGGAAAAATTATCCTGGGGTATTGTGTTACCGTGTGTAGAAATAGCTTGCTTGAAAGCATTTGGCGTTTATAACTTCACCAAAATCCAGTCCCTTCACATTATTCCTGGGGCTAAAACCCTTGTTCTTGCCTTTGTCTCCATCTTTCTCTTTGACTACTCCAGCCTGAACTGCCTTGTCTCAAGTCAGTCTGCTTCCTTCCAGTCTAACCAGGGTGCTGAAGCAAAAATCGTTACTTTCTCATTGCTTAAACCAGTGGTTCTCAAACTTTTTTTTCCGTGGACCACTTGAAAATTGGTGAGGGTCTCGGCAGACCATTTAATGATCTTTCCAAATGTTGTTTGTACTGTTAGCTAACTATTGTAAAGCGCTTTGGATAAAAGCACTATATAAAAAAAACTTAATAATAATAAACTTTTTATGTTCTACAAATAAAAGCCCACAACTCATATTTTAATATCAGTAGTCTTACCTTTCTAATGCGAAGGATGTGCCCTCTCTCCCCCGGCTGCAGCAGCCCCTGAGCTGGGGCTGGGAAGGAGGGCCGTCTCTCCCTGGCAGCCGCAGCCCTGGAGCTGGGGAAAGTCGCCTCTTTCTCTGGCCACTGCAGCCCTGCACATCCCAAATTCCTCCCACCCCCTTTTCTCAGCCCATTTCTCCCTCCCATCTGCCCCTTATTCCCCCCAAGGCCACCACCTCACCTTACATGTGCATCTTCTCCAGGGTCCAGGCACCTAATTAGTGGAGCCACGCCTGGTGGCCCTTCATTCTCTCATGTGTGGCCACCCAGGCACGCACCTTAGAGGGAACTATCCGCGGACCACCTGAATGGAGCTCGCGGACTATTGGTTGTCCGCGGTCCACAGTTTGAGAACCTCTGGCTTAACTATGTTGCTCCTATATTATTGTTATTTTTCCTCAGTATTACATCATGGGGATTTCTTTTTAAAAAATTAGCCTTCACAACTTCCAAGATCTTTATGCATAAAAAGGGGAAACTTACTGTCTAAAATTTGTCCCCATGAGTCACCAATAGCACCTGACCTTGAATCAACCCCTTAGATTTGGGGAGTCAGGAGTGTTATTAAACCCTATGCAGAATTCCTGCATTTTAGGTGCTCAAATGCACTCATTCCCCTTTGACTTTCCTTAAAGTTCTCACAATGTCTAACAGGGCTGTTTTCTGGAGGATACTGATATTGATGTCTTGTACTCTTAACATGTCCTTGAGCTGCTCCTCATACCTTTTGGGATCACTCTAAGAGCTCCAACAATCACAGGGATCGTCTGTGTTCTAGTTTTCTGTAATGGTTCCACTTTGTGGCAGCATTCTTCATACCTCACTGTCTCCTGTTGTTTCTTTTTTATGTTTCTGTCTGCTGGCACATCAATTAGCATGGGCTTGTTTGTCTTCTTTTCTACAACCACTATGTCTGGCCTGTGATGCCTGCACTGTTTGGTCTGTGACAATTACCAGATCCTACAAAATCTTAGCCTCTTCATTCTCTAGAGCGCTTTCAATTTGATGGTTGTAGTTCTGCATGGCTCATTTGAATCTGTACTTGTCACAGAAGCTCCAGTGAAGACACTTGTTTAACCTCGTTGTACCTGTCCATGTACTCTGTCCCAGCCAGGCTCCTGCAAGCACTTAGTATGGGCTCCACCATCCCTTCCTTTTCGGAACACATTCTGCAGTTCGGGGAACAGTTCTGTTGGTCAATTTTGTTGTGAATACAATTAAGGCTTAAAGACTGCTCATGTGCACTCATAATAAGGATCTGTCTCTCTTTTGAGGTTTGCAGAGTATTCTGTAGCTCTGTTGGTTCCAGGATTTTAGAGAGAAAAGGTGGGTGAGGTAATATCTTGTATTTGACTGCACTTGAAGAAGAGCTCTGTGTTGGCTCGAAAGTTTGTCTCTTTCACCAACAGAAGTTGGTCCAATAAAAGATATTACCTCACCCACCTTGTGTCTCTTTTGAGGTACCCTTCTACAAGCCATGAGTTTGTTAATCTTGGTTAATCGCTGAAGTGTTCGATCTCTCTCCACCACTTTCCATGCATTGATTTCTGTGTAAATCTTTCAAGTCTGTCTTTGACAATTTGTTTTCTACTTTTTTTTATGCTTTCTTGGGCTGGGATACACAGACAGTCATTGCTTGTTATTGCGATCAGATGATCTCTGCTCTGGCTGACTCCTTATATATTTTGATGCTGCATTCTTCATTGTCAATTGCTTCCTCCACAGAAGCAGACCTTTTCTTCCATTGCAACATCAGATGTACATCCTGTCCATATCTTTTCTTCTCCTCTTGATTTCACTTGATCACCCCAGCAGCGTATGCTACGACTGGTATCACTCACATAGATGAATGGCTCCAATCAAATTCTTCAAGCTGAGTTTTGTTCTTATAGCAGTTCTTATTCATCTGTAATAATATTTTCTCACTTCTCCTTTGACTTCCTTATGTTGTAATTCCAACATTTCCCTAATTTCAAGGCATTATTATTATTATTGCTAGTATTATTGCAGTGCCTATTGTTTCTAGTCATGGTCCAGGACCACATTGTGCTAGCACTGTACAAACACAGAACCAAATGGTGGTCCTTGTACCATGCATAAGAACATAAGAACTGCTATACTGGGTCAGACCAAAGTATCCTGTCTAGTCCAGTATCCTGTTTTCTGACAGTGGACAATGTCAGGTGCCCCAGAGGGAATGAACAGAACAGGTAATCATCAAGTGATCCATCCCGTTGCTCATTCCCAGCTTCTGGCAAACAGAGGCTAGGGACACCATCCCTGCCCATCCTGGCTAATAGCCATTGATGGACCTATCCTCCATGAATTTATCTAGTTCTTTTTTGAACCTTGTTATAGTCTTGGCCTTCTCAACATCCTCTGGCAAAGAGTTCCACAGGTTGACTGTGCATTGTGTGAAGAAATACTTCCTTTTGTTTGTTTTAAACCTGATGCCTATTAATTTCATTTGGTGACCCCTAGTTCTTGTGTTATGAGAAGGAGTAAATTACACTTTTTTATTTACTTTCTCCACACCAGTCATGATTTTATAGACCTCTATCATATCCCCCCTTAGTCATCTCTTTTCCAAGATGAAAAGTCTCAGTCTTATTAATCTCTCCTCATACAGAAGCCGTTCCATAGCCCTAATAATTTTTGTTGCCCTTTTCTGAACTTTTCCAATTCCAATATATCTTTTTTGAGATGGGGTAACCACATCTGCACGCAGTATTCAAGATGTGGGCATACCATGTATTTATAGAGAGGCAGTATGATATTTTCTGTCTTATTATCTATCTCTTTGTTAATGATTTCCAACATTCTGTTTGCTTTTTTGACTGCTGCTGTACATTGAGTGGATGTTTTCAGAGAACTATCCACAATGACTCCAAGACCTCTTTCTTGAGTGGTAACAGCTAATTTAGACCCCATCATTTTATATCTATAGTTGGGATTATGTTTTCCAATGTGCATTACTTTACATTTACAATCTACATATAAAACAAGACACAACATATGGGGACAGACAGATGTGGGAGTACAAGGAAACAGTGAGACGATATTGGTCAGTGTGATAGGCAGCGGTCTCATCACACCAACAGCCTAACCACTGGCAAGAACTTTGTGGGCATCACAGCAAAGGAGAGTTCTGAGAGGGGCTCCGAAAGTGGATAATTGAGTATCTTTGTGGATATTCTTAGGGAGCACCTCCTAAGTGTGAGGGGCAGTATGGGAAAAGGTGTTTGTTTGAAAATTTACCAAGTTGGGTACAGAAGGCCCATGGCCTTCCCCAGCATATCTGAGCTCCTAGACAACTCTCCCTCTACCTATATTTGTACTCACTTCCACCTACTCACTCCACTCCACTTGAGCCTCCAACCTAAACACTCCTCTTTGTAGTGTATATGTCAACATAGGCAAGATGTTATGATTCCATTTTCCACATGCTGCACCTTAAATGTAATGAGCCTCCTTGCCTGTCTGTTGAGGAATGGTGCTGTGAGGCAATTGAAAAGGGGTTTTACAAAGTGAGTAACGCACTGTGTGTTCTCTCTCTCTCTCTCTCTCTCTCTCTCTTGGAAATTTATATTTGTTCTTTGTTGTTGGACACAATCTCAAAAGCAGTCAACCAGACAGAAAGGGCATGTTTTTGTCTTTGGTTATTTGTGAGTTTGTGTATGGAAAACATATTATCTTCACCATCTCTTATGACTCTTATCTTTGGGCCTTCTTCCAAAGTCTCCATCAAGTCTAGAAAAGCCTCCTGTTTCTTTTGCACTAAAAAGCTCTGTTTCTTAGAAAATCTCACTCTTTCCATGAAGTCTTTCAAGATGGATTTATGCTAGAAACAAATCCACAAATGATACTAAAGATCTGCGTCATCATTAGTCTGTGGTCTTTATTTGGCTAAAATTGCAAACTCTATGCTTGTCTAAGACCCTTGGAGCAAAGACTGTGTCTTCCTCTGCATACTACACAGATTTGAGCACACTAGTACTCAGTTAAGTAATACAGTAGGCATGGATGGTCTATCATGTTACATTATGGTGCATTCCCTTGTGCCAGATGTTGGAATGGTGTTTTAGAAGTTCATGAGACTAACCTAGTAGTATTTCTAGAACACAGTATTTCATGTTTCATATAATAAGTTTTGAAGCCAGAAATGCAATAAGGTTGATTTCACTTCTTTCCCCAAATGCTGACCCAGATTGCCTTCACTACATTGCAAACATCTTTTCTCCAGGGAGAGAGGAGTACATTTTTAGAGTAGGTGGGCATGCACAGCTCCCACTAGCTTCAGCTTGGGGCTTGAGTGTTCATCACATCTGAAAATTGGGTTCACTAGATCAAGCAGGATGCCAGTTTCAGTCAACACTGCATTGGATGAAGTCTAGATGACACTGAGAGTCAAAAGCTATCTTCTTAGCAGCCTGTATGCCCAGAACCTCTTTATTTATTCTTTTCCCATTCAAAGTCACTGTCATGGTTTCTGTACCTACACTTCTGGTGGTGGTTTCTGGTGAAACTCATGGACATGAAAACCACCAAAATTCAACAGATTTTGGATACAGTCCTGAAAAATTCCTCAGATGCCTGTGTTTGGGCAGGGTGTAATAGTCCCCATGTGTTCAGTGGCACACTAGAACTACGGTGCACAATTTGTATGTGATATTCTTTTTATGCCAACTTTCAGAAGTTGGAACCTACCAAATGGGTGCAACTTTTCTTCCTAATGTTGCCAGCACATCATGTGGTATTTAATGTTTTGATCTTTATTTATATCAGTATGACTTAGCTAGCTGCGAGAATCTGTGTGTTGAACTGAAAACTATGTGGAAGATAAATGTGTAATAGAAATAAAATTTGTCATTGATTTGTTCCTGTGTAACTTTTTTATGTTGACATAAGTATATGGAAACTGTTTTACATCCTTCCTTGACAAATACACTACAATAGAAATTTTTATATGGTGTTGACTTCTGGATTATTAACATCTATTTTTTGGCATGATCAAACACTTATTCCTTTCCAAATATATTTATAGTTCTTTAAATGAACGGAACATTCAACTTCACACTATTATAATGTTTAAAGTAAAAGGCCAGGTCCCCTGTTGATATAAATCGGTGTTGCTCTTTGATTTCAGAGGAGCTATGCCAGTTTACACTAGTTCTGGCCCACTGACTCATTGCAGATGATCAATGACCATCAGTGCCTGGAGTAAAGGTTGTGATTTCTACACATTTACACCTAATTTTAGTTGCTTTTTTGGCCTGAAAATCAGCAAGTTACACCACTCATCGAAGGGAGCGGTAAAGAGGTCTTCAACATTGTGCTTTGAATCCTATTTCTGTGATACACTGGCGGTTTGGGTGAGATCAGATCACAAAGGACATTTCTTGGGCATATAAACTGGCAGTATTTCTACAGTATTTAGTGTATTGTAAAACTGAGCTCCAAATCTCTTGCTGAATTAAGGGAAGGTTTTCTCCACCCTAGCATATGTGTCCAGGTTTCCATAGTATTTTATATAAAAATGGCCAAATTCAGACCTGGAGTAACGGGGGCCTGGCTGCAGCATTTAGTTTCAGTGTGTCACAGAATACATTGATTTCTAGATTTGAAGTCAGAAGGAACCATTATGATCATTCACAACTGCAACACAGGCAGTAGAACCTTATCAAGCAATTTCTACCTCAGGCCCATAACTTCTGGTTGAGCTATGGCATATGTTTTAGAACAGCAGCCATCCTTGATTTGAAGACTTCAGGTGACAGATAATCCATTACACCCCCAGGTAAGTCGTTCCAATGGTTATTTACCTCACTGTTTAACATTTGAACCTTATTACTAGTCCAAATTTGCCTGGCTTCTATTTCCAGCCAGCAGATCATGTGATGTCTTTGTCTGCTACGTTAAAGAGCCATCTACTATTAGAAAGCTTTTCCCCATGTAGGTACTTACAGACTGTGATCAAATCCTCTCTCAAGCTTCGCTTAGATAAACTAAATGGAATGATCTTTTATTTTAGTCTATCACTGTAAGGAAGTTTTCCAGACCTCAAATCATTGTTGTAGCTCATGCTGAACCCCTTCCAATTTGTCCACATCCTGTTATACCTGGTCGAACTCATCGGCGAGTTTTCCCAGAACTACATCTAAAATCTGTTGAATTTTGGTGGTTTCATGTCCATCATTACCCAGGTACAGAAAGCGTGAAAGTGACTTTGAATAGAAGAGAAATAGAGAAATGGATTCTGTGCAGGCAAGAGGCTAAGAAGGTAATAGTCTTGAATCCAAGTATCATCCAAGTTCACTTTACAGTAGACCGTGTGTGTGTGCGCACACACGCACACGAGCACACACACATGTGGGTGCAGAAAGGAAAATTTTAGACATTTCAATTTACCACTGTAGATTATAACACATAATTAAAACAAATGGGTCTTTCTTATTCCTTGGCAAACTGTGGAATAACAGTTAACACATGCCCCCTGCAGGATTAATGGTATAATTCCATGCTATCTATATACACTGTGGGTTAAAGCAAATTTGTTACCCTGTTTCCCCGAAAATAAGACATCCTCCGAAAATAAGGCCTACTTACAGTTTTGCCTCTCGTTGTAATATAAGGCATCCCCCCGATAATAAGACCTCCCCGATAATAAGGCATCCACCGATAATAAGGCATTTTTCATTTCTGAAAAATAAGACATCCCCTGAAAATAAGACCTAGCGCATCTTTGGGAGCAAAAATTAATATAAGACACTGTCTTATTTTCGGGGAAACAGGGTAGCAAAAAATGCTATTGAGCCCCTCTTTTTAAAAAGCTGAAAAAATGGTCCATGTTGATAGTGGGCTAGTGCTCTCCATGGTGTCACAAAGAACTTGCTACATTCTCATGTTTGTCTTGGTAATTCCTGATTGGGTAATCTTCCCCCCCTTAATATTGAAAAATAGTGTTTTCAGAAGGAGGTCCACAAACATAGTGCTTGAGTTGATAACCATTTCATGAAGACTATCATCCAGGGCTTAAATTCAGCTGGAGCTGTCTGGAGTGGAGCTCCAGTAAATATTTTCCCCAGCACCACCCCTGGGTCCTGAGTGTACCCCACAGGGCTGAAGCCCCAAGCCCAGCACCTCCTGCGAGGCTGAAGCACTGAGCCCCCGTGTATCCCCCCACTCCGCGGGGCTAAAGACCCCAGCCCCAGTGCCACCTTCACCCCCCACAGGACTAAAGCGCCGAGACCCCCCCACCCCACAGCTGAAGTCTGGAGTCCCAACTGGGGGACGCGTGGGGCTCTGGGAAATAATCTCTGAGAATTTAATCCCTGCTATCATCAGTATGAAAACAGAGACTTAAAGGGCAAACTAATTCATCACAGAACTGTAATAAGTGCTTCCTCAGGAACAAACACTGCTCACCAGTAGATGGTGATGTTTGAGCATTTATTTCCTTCTTTGCTAGATCCAGTCTCTCATTTTCTGCTCTGATTTTCTTTTAAGTGGAGAAATAGCCTTGTTTGTCCAGGAATGTGCACAACATCTCCTTTCCCCTCTTCAAGTGAGATTCTACACAATGTGAACTATTATTTTTTATTTGTATTTCAATAGCCTCCCCTCCACTCAGAGATCCCAGTCAGCAACAGGGCTTCATTATGCTGGGCCTTGGACAAACAAAAAGGAGACATGGCCTCTAGCTAAGCTAACAATCTAAAAAATGTATAAAAACATGTGGGTGATGCTTTGAGAGATGTGTTGTATTTTTTCTTCTATGGTACCTTCCATTTGAGAATATGAACATTAATTAACAAAAATTAAATAATTTTAGCCTCTTAGCACCCCCTCTCCCTCCCAGCCATGAGTTAGATAAGCTGTATCAGTACAGCTGTGCTGCTGTAAGTGTGTAAGTGTAGTCATGGTGTAAGATAAAAACGACCTGTGCGTCACTCGGAATGTACATTTTTTTTCAGTGAAGACATACCTGTCTTTGCCAAATTTTGTGAAAATCTTTTTGGCCTTAACACAAGTGCATGCTCCTAAGCACCTGCCAGCTGCAAATGGTTTTGCAGTTAATGTTTACACTCTGCCTAGGTGGAGGGTGTCCCTGGGAAAGAAGGTAGGGAAGCCAGCTGAGATTTTCTATGTGCAGCTATTCAAACAGCTTCACCTTTTCTGTGAATTTTCCAAGAACATGGACTGGGGTTGGAGAATCCGTTCAACCGTGACTGAGATGCATGGAGAGTTTATGCAGATATTTCACACAGTTGTACCAGCAGCTCTCACTGGAGTAGCTGCAAGTCATCAAGGCCATGAAACTACTCTTCTTTTGTGTGAGACAGGTAGCACTGATGCTTCCATCACTCATTCTCACAACTAGTACTACAGGACTGGAAAAGGTACTTAATAGGTTTACATGCCTTTCTTTGAACACATGGCTTGAACTAGCTGTGCTATCATACAGGAGCAATTCATTTTATGTCTCAGATTTGACATTCAATGCCTTACAGGTTACCACCACTGCTAGTCATAGCACACATGGAAATGTTCAAGAGAGGCAATTTGCTAAGTAAGACGAATGACATCACACTGCCCAATACTTGGTTATTTTGTGTGTCCTGTCAATTACTTCATCTGAAAAGTCCTTTTTACATTTCATTTATATATGTGATTAGCTAGGGCCTGATTCTCAAAGGGAATCAGATGCCTAACTCCCATTGAAAACAGTGTGTGTTAGCTCCCTTTAAGAATCTGGGCCTTAGGACCTGATCCAGAACCAATTGAAATCAATGGCAGACTTTTCATTGATTTCACTCAGCTCTTTAGTTAGCAGGGCAAAAGTATAATTTTTCTTGTGTAACCTCTCTCACACACACATTGTCGCTGACTTACCCTTCTGCATTCTGGCTGAGGTGCACATCCTTTGATATTTGTCAACCTGGAGAGAAATAAAGACATTCATATGCTAGCCAGTCTCAGAGTTTGACCAAAGTTTAATATAATTTGATCAAAGTTTTGCTTTTGTTCATGTTATCCACCTACACGGCTTGTCATTAACAGGTCAGCATTTGCCACTAGATGACACGTAGGGCTAAATTCACAAAAGGACTGAGGCACCTAACTGACACTTTTAGGCACCTAAATCTCAGAATCAGGTCCCAGTGGGATTCACAAAATCCCTGCTCAAATGCCACTGAACCCTGTAGATATCTAAACTTGCTTGGAGTCTGTAGCCTGGTGGTTAAAGCACTCACCAGGAAGATGAGAGACCCAGGATTCACTCCCCCAGCTCTAATTTTTTAATAATTAAGTATCTGCAGTGGAACAACTTCAAAAGGATGGACTGAGGGAGGCCCACATCAAAATAGCCCATTGCTCACAGCTTAGGGCACGCACCTAATAGGTAGCA
The DNA here is from genome assembly GCF_013100865.1 of Trachemys scripta elegans. Taxonomy (NCBI): domain Eukaryota; kingdom Metazoa; phylum Chordata; order Testudines; family Emydidae; genus Trachemys; species Trachemys scripta. Next base: position 116,964,846 of record NC_048300.1, read on the forward strand.
GATCCCTGTTCAGACACTGTTTTTTTTTACACCCTCACATGGAGGGGCGACTGAAACCCAGGGCCTCCCATTTTCCAAGTGAGTACTCTAACTGATTGGCTAGAAGTGCCTCCTAGTTCCTCCTTCCCCGGGTTCTCGCAAAAATGGTGTCATCACCTAATGCCAAGAGAGTGTTTGCAGCTGAGAATCCCAAGCAAAAGGAGGCACCCCCTTGTAGACTAGCTGCCTCTGTGTGAGAGAGGAGTGGGGCTTAGCGCACACCCCTTAGCTTGGCATCTCAAGGAGCTTTTGTGACTCCCATTCTGAGGTGCCTATTTCACCCCATTCATTGTATAGGGAGCCTAGATGCTGAACTCAGACTTTGGGAATCATAAAGGTACCTAAAAGTTAGACGCAGTGATAGACGTGTCCATGCCTAAGTTTCTTAGTGAATTTAGCCTGTAGTAGCCACAGTTATTTTTCTAGTCTAAGGCGTAGGAAGAAATTGTGGTGTGCTTCTATGAGGTAACTTTTTGCTAAAGCTGATTTTTAATGGTTACAACTGTATATCATATATTCAGTGATGGTCAGAGAATGGCCAAAGTGCTTATTAAGTGCCTGTCTTCAGTGGGTTTCGGATCAGGCTATACTTGGCTAGCTAAATAACAGTTACATGTATGTTTTCAGTAGTGGTGTAGCAGTGTTAGTCCCATATGAGGGATCTGAGAGAGACAAGGTAGGTGAGGCAATATCCTTTATTGGACTATTTAACTTCTGTTGGTGAGAGAGACAAGCTTTTGAGCTTTCATGTGACCTGAAGAAGAGCTCTGTGGAGCTTGAAAGTGTATCTCTTTCACCAACAGAAGTTGGTCCAATAAAATATATTACCTCATCCACCTTGTCTCTCAGTTAAATGTATGTTCACTTTACTCCATACAAACAGTATGGGAGTACAGTGCCCTTAATGAAAACACAGATGTTTTCCCTCAAGATCATTGGGTCTGATATCCATATGACAGAGGGACCATAGCTGTAACAACAAATCCTAGTCAAAAATACCTTCTTTTATTCTTTTAAAGTAAATAAAAGTTGCTTAGCTTTCAAAGTTTCTGAGCACCGGGGTGGAGGAATCTTGGGATTCAGGCCCAGTGGTGAGATGAGGATAAGTGAAATAGAGACAGTTAATTCCTTGCTATGACTCTAATCCCACACTCTGAAAAGGATTGTGGGATTTGAGATGGGCAGACCAAAAATAAGAGGGCCGGGAGATTAACTGCTATAGTCCTCAGAAATACACAGCAATGTCTAGGTTAACAGCTGCCTGTGAAGTAATGTAATAACGGACAATGGGGCAACAAGCCTACCTCTTTCTTACTTTCTGTTTATGACACCAAACCACAGGGTACAATATCCTCTTAGTCACAGCCAGCCTCAACTAGTCTATTCCTTTAACTGGAACTCCTTAAGCACCATCTGTTCAGTCTGGAAGTGTTTTGAAAACATCAGAGAGGCCATTACTGTGTCTCATCAACAGACTAAATGAATGGCAGATTTGTGCCGGATAACAAATTTAACAGTACAGCCTGCTGCAGTCGGAACCTGATGTACTCTATAGTTATAGGCTATTTGAATCCTGTTGTAATTAAAGGTATTTTTGTGCTTCAGTCTTCTGAACTGCTGTTCAACACTGTGCCTCATAACAAAACAGTACATTTAGTGGGGATTTGTTTTGTCTCTGCTCACGGGTAATCACAAGAGCTCTGTAAAATGTTTGACGCAAACCTCAGAATCACAGGTGACTTGAGTCTGGCCAGTAATTCATTGTCATTTTTATCTGTCTGCAAACTGTATGTCAAAGCTTGCTAGAGACATTTTTTGATGCATGGTGAAGAAGGATGAACTTGCAGTTAAGGTGCTAAACTGGGAACTGAGTTCCATTCTTGCCCCCACCATGCACATCCTGCTTTCTTTTCGACAAGTCACTTTATCTCTCTAGTCCCCATTTGTAAAGTTTCGATTTATTCTCCCTTTTGTCTGTCTAGCCTTTTGGGGCAGGAATTGCCTTTCAGGGTATGTCTACACTTTGATAAAAGACCTACAGCACAGCTGTGACTGGCCCGGGTCAGCTGACTTGTGCTCACAGGACTTCGGCTGAGGGGCTATCAAATTGGAGTGTAGACATTCAGGCTCGGGCTGGAGCCAGGCTCTCGGACCCTCCCCTATTGTGGTGTCTCAGAACTCAGGCTTTAGCTGGTGCCTGAACATCTATGGTGCTGTTTTATGATCCCACAGCCCATGCCCTATGGGCCTGAGTCAGCTGACCTGGGCCAACTGTAGGTCTTTTATTGCAGCAGAGACATACCCTTGCCATGTGTATGAACAGTGCCTAGCTTATCCTGGTGGAGCTCTCGAGGTGCTAATGTAATACAAATAATAGCCAATTACAATGTATTTTGATTTCTGTGAAAAGGGACCATGAAATTTTTTTGCTCAAGAAAGAGAAAGACCTTGTTCTTTACAAACAAAGGTTAATTGATAAAGTGGCTGGATGCATCAAGGACAGGGGTGTCCTACATGCCAGTCATTGTAAAACTAATTGGCAGCAGTATGGGGAGAAAAGGGATGTTAGCAGCAACACTGATCATAACAAAACAAGGTACATGAAAAGTCACTGGAAGAGTCTCTCCTCATGCACGTGGCCCCAGCACTCAAGGAATCTGCAGAACACTGAGCATTCAGATGTTGGAAATTTATCTTAGGACTCTTCTGTTGCGACAATGAGCACTCACCAATGTGAATAAGGGCTGCACGATCTAACCCACAATATATGAATGATTTAAGCAAGGGGTTCTCAAACTGAGGGTCGTGACCCCTCAGGGGGTCATGAGGTTATTACATGGGGGTCGTGAGCTGTCAGCCTCCCCCCGCCCCAAACCCTCTTTCACCTGCAGCATTTATAACACTGTTAAATATAAAAAATATAAAGGGGGGTTGCATGCAGAGGCTTGCTGTGTGAAAGGGGTCACCAATACAAAAGCTTGAGAACTACTGATTTAGGCTGACCTACTTGAAATCAGGAAGAGGCCCCCCCCCCCCCCCCCATAATCTCCTTTGTTGTTCACATATGAACATTCTTCCTTCTGGGAATAAGAGACAGTAACCAAGATCAACCCTCAGCAAAACCTAATTCATTGATCTTTTTTTTAAAGAGGCAATTATTCAAAAGAAAGGGTTTGACAGCTTTTCCGTCTTACACTTCTTCAGCATTTTTTTCTTATATGTAAACTTGCTGAGAACATGCACTGATTTATCTCCTGATTTATCTAGTTCCAGTTCAATGTCACTTCATTAAAAAGGAGGCATTTCCAAAGTCATTGTTTATCATTTTAAAAGAATATAAATAAAACAGACTGGACAAGTACTAGGCCTGGTGAACATGAAAGCTCTCATGGGAATGAAGCTCACGGTGGGAAACTCAGAGGATGGGTTCAGCCTCATAGACTCTCTGAAAAATTAATAGCACAAGGACTCACACTACCATCTGGACAGTCTGTGAATCTTGATTTTGAAATATGAGTAAAAAGAGAGTCCCAAGAAAACTGTGAGGATTTAAGACTTGGCAAAAGAGCACTGGGAAATCACCTTAGCAAAGTACAAAACTGATTGTTTTATGAATTGAATTATACATAATAATATTAGCACTTTACAGCTTCAAAGCAATGCAGATGCTCTACAAGGTTAATCCTCACCATCTAGTACCATTATCCCATTTTTACAGGTAAGGAAGATAACCCATGCCATTGGCTAAATCCTCTCTTAGGTTGTGTTGACATTACAAGCTAGGAGTGTGATTCCCTCTTCGTTTACACATACTCATGCTAGCTCTCATCAAGTTAGTGCAAGTATAAATAGCAGTGTAGTTGCAGTAACACCGGTAGTAGCAGCAGAGCCAAAGCTGAGCTGTGCCAAATACAAACCCGCCTGAAACCAGTGGGTATGTACTCAGCATGGTGCTACCTGTGTTATGGTGGCTACCCTCCTATTCCGATTCCTACTAGCTCGAGGAGAGCTAGTGTGAGTATGTGCCAATGAGCAGGGAAATCACACCCCTAGCTTGTAGTGTAGACACAGCCCGGGTTACATCTTTGCAATTCCATTGTGATTTTCCCAAGGTCACTCAGCAAGTTAGTGGTAACATTGGGGTTAGCACTGTGGAGTTGTTGATTCCCAGTCCCATCCTTAGATCACACGGCCTCTCATTTAGAAAGTATCTAACTACATTTTGTAGAAATGGGAGTGTGGGGAGACTAGCACTCTTAGTTCCTTTATTTTTAGATGTTGAAATGAACTGAATGCTTAATAAAATGCTGGATGGATAAGATTAAACATAAGGGAGCCAATTTCAGCCCTAAATGCATAATTGAAGCTGCCACTGAAGACAGGCACATGCATTTTTGGAAGGAATTTTGCATTATGTTTTATTTACCACACAACAGGCAGTGATAGATGCTGAAATCATAGTCTCCCCACAATTCCGCACCAATCTCTCTTTAGTCCTATTCTGGAGAGACACCTCTAGGAGTGACAGAGCTGTCAGCTCTCCAGGGCCCAGGTGAAGGCTCCCAACAATGGTGCCAGCTGTAATAAGAAGCTATGTGTGTGTGTGTGCATGTGCAGTTACCACAGAGACGGGAAAAAAGAGACAGTCAAGGTCAAAGCATCTGTGTTGAATCCTATCAACCCAGTTGTCCATTCAAGGGAGACTCGTCTGAGATGTTTTTGTTTTTCCATCCCACAGGATGAAGTTAGAACATTGTTTTAAAACAGTGGATATTCATTTCAAACTATTTTTTTATCCAGAGCCTCTTTCATTTTGTCTTGTTTCATCTCTGGCTTTTAGTGACTGAGTTGCCCGTGGTTCCAATGCCAGAGAATTCGGGAGGCAATGCCCAGCCTAAGAGTGCTTGGAGTTGGGAATTCCCAGTGCTATATGCTATTGCAAAATTAATAAGCCAAAGCAGGACTGTGGTAAGAGCTGCGGCACCTGTCCAGGGAGCCCGAGGCACTGTGGGCACCCCTGGACCCTCCAACTGCCCTGGGCAGCACGTCCCGGGGGGCTGGGACACAGACCGGAGGCTACTTTCAGGCCCCTGGCTCCCTGCCTAGGGAAGGTGGATGGTTCGGGGCTCCCGACAGCGACCTGAGCTCCCTCGGCAGCTCTGGCTTCCGGTCTGGCCAGGGCCCAGGGAAAAGAGGAGGAGGGGTGGGGCCAACACTCCTGGGGGCCCCCAAATTGGCTGGGGTCCCTGGGCACAGGCCCCCAGAGTAGTATAGTGGGGGTGCTGAGAGCCACTGAACCAAACTGTAAACCCTGTATATGATGGAAATCACTTGAAGGCAGGGGGTGCGGCAGCACCCCTCGTTCCAGCACTTATGCAGGCCCCTGCATTAATATGCCATTATGCCAATTGTTATCCAGCTGTGTATCCTAAAATGATGTGAGTGATTCCAAGCAGCCGGGAATGAAAGTTTAACTGAAGATGCAAGTCCATGTGTTCATTCGCCTTTCCCAGAATCCCGGAGTGGCCCTTAAATATACTAGTATGAAAGTAATAGGTAGTTCCCTCTCCTCCAGGTTGTCCAATTTAAAAGAATACGGGTCAGATTAAAAAGCATATATTTAAAATGCCCTCACTTATGTTATTAATAAAACCTAACCAATGCATTTATAACCTCTAATTTACTTTTCATCTTTAATGGTGATTTATTGATTTTGTTTCTTTCTTGCAGCTTGGACAATGAGGCATTAGGGGTCTGTCTACACTGCAATCAGAGATGTGATTGCAACTCCTATAGGAATACACACATTAGCTTTAAAATAGCTGCGAAGCTACGGTGGCACAAGTGTCATGTTGGGGACCCTGGGTAAATACTTGTATTGCTAGTCCACACTGAAGCCCCTGCTGCCAGGTCTTCACTGTTATTCTCAGCCTAGATAAAAGTTAACGTGAGTAGGTCTACACAATCTGCAGTCACTCCTCCAGCTGCAGTGTAGCCATACCTTTAGACTCCAAGGTAATGAGTGTATTTCAAGTAGCACAGGCCTGGTCTACACTACGGGTTTAGGTCGACTTTAGCAGCGTTAAACCGAATTAAGCCTGGACACGTCCACACAACGAGGCCCTTTCTTTCGACTTAAAGGGCCCTTTAAACCGGTTTCTTTACACCACCTCCGACGAGGGGATTAGCGATAAAACCGGCCTTTGCGGGTCGGAATTGGGGTAGTGTGGACGGAATTCGATGTTATTGGCCTCCGGGAGCTATCCCACAGTGCTTCATTGTGACCGCTCTGGACAGCGCTCTCAACTCAGATGCACTGACCAGGTAGACAGGAAAAGACCCGCGAAGGTTTGAATTTCATTTCCTGTTTGCCCAGCGTGGAGAGCACAGGTGACCACGCAGAGCTCATCAGCACAGGTAACCGTCATGGAGTCCTCCCAGGATCGCAAAAGAGCTCCAGCATGGACCGAACGGGAGGTACGAGATCTGCTCGCCATATGGGGAGATGAAGCAGTGATAGCTGAACTCCGTAGCAGTAAAAGAAATGGAAAAGTATTAGAAAAGATCTCCAAGGCCATGAAGGACCGAGGCCATAACAGGGACACACAGCAGTGCCGCGTGAAAATTAAGGAGCTACGGCAAGCCTACCACAAAGCCAGAGAAGCAAACGGAAGGTCCGGGGCAGAGCCGCAAACTTGCCGCTACTACGCGGAGCTGCATGCGATCCTAGGGGGTGCAGCCACCACTACCCCAACCGTGTGCTATGACTCTCTCACTGGAGAAACACACAGGGAAGATGGTTCGGGGAACGAGGAAGATGACGATGGAGGTACTGTAGGTAGCTCACAGCAGCAAGGAAGCGGAGAAACCGGTTTCCCCAACAGCCAGGATATGTTTGTGACACTGGACCTGGAACCAGTAACCCCCGAACTCACCCAAGACCCTCAGGGCACACAGGAGACCTCTGGTGAGTGTAACTTTGTAAATATTTGTAAACATTACAAAAAAAAAGCAAGCAAGTCTGTTAACGTGTATGGGGATGGAGCGGAAATCCTCCAGGGACATCTCCAGAAAGCTCTCCTGGTTGAAATGGGGTGATTTTATTAAGGGGGACATTCAGAGGTGCCCGTTCCTGCTATTCGGACCAGAAATGTTCCCCGCTGTTAACCACCCGGTGCGGGGGAGGGGTGAAGTGATCATCCCAGAGAATCGTGTGTGTGTGTGTGGGGGGGGGTGGTTTACTTGTGTTTGTGCCGCATGTTAACCGGGAAACCGCAGCCCCCTCCTTTTACATTGAAACCCCATTTTAAATGGACAACCCAATTCATCCTTGAGATGGGAAATGCGCTGCTGTTTGCAACCTTTCCCGCATGTTAAGAAGGTTAAATAAGCCAAAACACTGTGGCCTACGATGGCTGCCTGCAAGCCGAAATATGCGACCTTGTAATGAAAGAGTGTACCCATTGTTCCCTAAAATGTGTCTTTTTTAACCACCTCTCCCTTCTCCTCCACCAGCTGCAAATGTTTCTCCTTCGCAGAGGCTCGTGAACATTAGAAAGAGAAAACGTAAGACGAGGGACGAGATGTTCACGGAGCTGCAGATGTCCTCCCACGCTGATAGAGCACAGCAGAATGCGTGGAGGCAGTCAATGTCGGAGATGAGAAAAGCCCAACATGAACGAGAGGAGAGGTGGCGGGCTGAAGACGATAGGTGGCATCAGCTTGCAGACAGACGGCAAGAGGCAATGGTCCGTCTGCTGGAGCATCAAAGTGATATGCTCGAGCGTATGGTTGAGTTGCAGGAAAGGCAGCAGGAGCAGAGACCGCCGCTACAGCCCCTGTGTAACCAACAGCCCTCCTCCCCAAGTTCCATAGCCTCGTCACCCAGACGCCCAAGAACACGGTGGGGGGGCCTCCGTCCACCCAGTCACTCCACCCCAGATGATCGCCCAAGCATCAGAAGGCTGGGCTTCAATAAGAGTTAAAGTTTTAAAATGCAGTGTGTCCTTTTCCATCCCTCCTCCCCCACCCATCCCTGCTACCTTGGCAATTATCCCCCTACCTCTGTAAGGAACTAATAAAGAATGCATGAATGTGAAAAAACAATGACTTTATTGCCTCTGCAAGCGGGAGGGGAGGGGAGGGTGGGGTGGGGTGGTTGGTTTACAGGGAAGTAGAGTGAACCGGGTCGGGGGGGGGGGTTGGAGGGTTCATCAAGGAGAAACAAACAGAAGTTTCACACAGTAGCCTGGCCAGTCACAAAACTCGTTTTCAAAGCTTCTCTGATGCGCACCGTGCCCTGCTGTGCTCCTCTAACCGCCCTGGTGTCTGGCTGCGCGTAATCAGCGGCCAGGCGAGTTGCCTCAACCTCCCACCCCGCCATAAATGTCTCCCCCTTACTCTCACAGATATTGTGGAGCGCACAGCAAGCAGCAATAACAATGGGGATATTCTTTTCGCTGAGGTCTGAGCGAGTCAGTAAGCTGCGCCAGCGCGCTTTTAAATGTCCAAATGCACATTCCACCACCATTCGGCACTTGCTCAGCCTGTAGTTGAACAGGTCCTGACTCCTGTCCAGGCTGCCTGTGTATGGCTTCATGAGCCATGGCATTAAGGGGTAGGCTGGGTCCCCAAGGATCACGATAGGCATTTCAACATCCCCAATGGTCACTTTCTGGTCCGGGAAGAAAGTCCCTTCCTCCAGCTTTCGAAACAGAGCAGAGTTCCTGAAGACGCGAGCATCATGTACCTTTCCCGGCCATCCCACGTTGATGTTGGTGAAACGTCCCTTGTGATCCACCAGGGCTTGCAGCAGCATTGAAAAGTACCCCTTGCGGTTTA